>NC_137114.1:14964091-15033461 GCF_949357685.1 Gobio gobio
GAGCCAAATCAATTGAGAAGGATCTTTGCCATTTTGGTGGCACTGACCATTTATATGGGAAAGGAATTTAGTTCTGAAGCATGAGTGAACAGTTTTGGGAGAGATATTAGCTTTTGCAAGTGAGCTATAGTGTTGTGCTGAACTGTAAGACTGTTTTGCCAAATGATCTTACAATTTTGAGAATGTAATTTCTGTTTCAAGAAATAGGTAAGGTAACCAGTGTAGAGATGATAAAATTGGTGTTATATGATCATATTTTCTTGACCTAGTAAGAACTCTAGCAGCTGCGTTTTGGACTAACTGTAGCTTGTTTATTGAGGATGCAGGACAACCAGCTAATAAAGCATTACAGTAATCTAGTCTCGAGGTCATGAATGCATGAACTAACGTTTCTGCATCAGAAATAGATAGCATGTTACGTAGCTTAGCAATGTTTCTAAGGTGGAAAAATGCCGTTCTTGTAACATATAAAATATGATTTTCGAAAGACAAGTTGCGGTCTAATATAACACCCAGGTCTTTTACTGTAGTGGATAAAGTGACAGGACATCCTTCCAAGTTAAAGTTGTATTGTGAGAGGTTTTGTGGGCAGTTTTTTGACCAATAAGTAACACCTCCGTTTGATCTGAATTTAATAGCAGAAAATTACACGTCATCCAGTATTTAATATCTTCAACACACGCTGTCAGTTTAGATAATTTAGCGTTTTCATCTGGTCGTGATGAAATATATAATTGAGTGTCATCAGCATAACAGTGGAAATTAATTCAAGTTTTCTTATAATATTACCAAGTGGCAGCATATATATTGAGAATAGCAGAGGGCCTAACACGGATCCTTGCGGCACCCCATAGTCTACTGACGTTATCTTTGATTTTTCCCATTTAGACAGACAAAATGGTAGCGGTCTGCTAAGTACGATCTAAACCAGTTTAATGCCTGTCCCTGAACACCAGTGTAATTTTGAAGTCGATCTAAGAGTATTTTATGATCTATAGTATCGAACGCAGCACTAAGATCGAGTAGAACTAGTATTGAGATACAGCCTTGGTCAGAAGCTAGAAGTAAATCATTTGTGATTTTAACGAGCGCGGTTTCTGTGCTGTGATGCGGCCTGAATCCTGATTGAAATTTTTCATAGATATCATTTTCTTTCAAGAAAGAGCACAATTGGGCAGACACAACTTTTTCTAGTATTTTAGACATAAATTGAAGATTTGAAATGGGTCTGTAATTTGCTAGGTTATTATGATCTAATTGTGGCTTCTTAATGAGAGGTTTTATGACTGCCAACTTGAATATTCTTGGAACATGACCTAAAGATAAAGACGAGTTAATAATATTGAGAAGAGGCTCTTCCACTACAGGTAACAACTCTTTCAGTAGTTTAGTGGGTATTGGATCTAATAAACATGTTGTTGGTTTAGATGCAATGATAAGTTTATTTAGCTCTTCCTGTCCTATAGTTGTAAAGCGGTGTAGTAGTTCTTGAGGGGCGATAATTGAGGTTGAATCATAAGACATCATTAATGATTGTACATTTACAATTTTGTTTCTGATGCTTTCTATTTTCTCAGTGAAGAAATTCATAAAATCATTACTACTAAACTGTAACGGAATATTTTGCTCAGGTGATGCTTGTTTATTTGTTAGTCTAGCCACGGTGTTAAATAAAAACCTTGGATTATTTTGGTTATTTTCTATTATTTTGCGGAGATGCTCAGCCCTGGCTGCTTTTAGGGCCTTTTTAAAACGTGACATACTATCTTTCCACGCGATTCTAAAGACCTCTAAATTAGTTTGTTTCCATTTACGCTCTAAGTTACGAGTTTCTCTCTTGATAACATGTGTAGCACTGTTGTACCATGGTGCTTTAGTTTTCTCTCTAACCTTTTTTAATCTAATTGGTGCAACAATTTCTAATGTACTAGAGAAAATGGTGCTCATACTGCTAGTCATTTCCTCTAGTTCATCTGTTTGTTTGGGTTCACTGAGCAGCTGAGACAGATCAGGTAAGCTATTTGAGAATCTATCTATAGTGGTTGGAAGGATTGTTCTGCCTGGTTGATAACGTGGCGCAACATGACAGATTTCAGCAGTACGCAGTTAAGCCAGTTACCATGTAATGGTCAGTGACATCATCACTTTGCGGTATAATATCAATATCGGTTGGGTTGGTTCCATGCAATATAATTAAATCTAGTGTGTGATTAAGACGATGAGTGGGACCAGTGACGTTTTGTTTGACCCCAAAGGAATTTAATAGATCTGTAAACGCAGCCCCTAACGCATCATTTGTTTTATCTACGTGTATGTTAAAATCTCCAACAATTAATGCTTTATCGATAGATAGATCGACAGACCGACCGACCGACCGACCGACCGACCGACCGACCGACCGACAGACAGACAGACAGACAGACAGACAGACAGACAGACAGACGATAGATAGATAGATAGATAGATAGATAGATAGATAGATAGATAGATAGATAGATAGATAGATAGATAGATAGATAGATAGATAGATAGATAGATAGATAGATAGATAGATAGATAGATAGACAGAGAGACAGACAGATACAGACAGACAGACAGACAGACAGATGATAGATAGATAGATAGATAGATAGATAGATAGATAGATAGATAGATAGATAGATAGATAGATAGATAGATAGATAGATAGATAGATAGATAGATAGATAGATAGATAGATAGATAGATAGATAGATAGATAGATAGATAGAGACAGAGAGACAGACAGATACAGACAGACAGACAGACAGACAGACAGACAGACAGACAGACAGACAGACAGACAGACAGACAGATGATAGATAGATAGATAGATAGATAGATAGATAGATAGATAGATAGATAGATAGATAGATAGATAGATAGATAGATAGATAGATAGATAGATAGATAGATAGATAGATAGATAGATAGATAGACCAACAGACAAACAGACAGACAGATAGATAGATAGATAGATAGATAGATAGATAGATAGATAGATAGATAGATAGACAGACAGATACAGACAGACAGACAGACAGACAGACAGATGATAGATAGATAGATAGATAGATAGATAGATAGATAGATAGATAGATAGATAGATAGATAGATAGATAGATAGATAGATAGATAGATAGATAGATAGATAGATAGATAGATAGATAGATAGATAGATAGATAGATAGATAGATAGATAGATAGATAGATAGATAGATAGATACACAGTAAAATCCCCAGAGTTAAATTAACACTGCTCAGAGAACATTTGGTCCCACTCTACAGAGTGTTAAAGTAACACTGAATCAGTGTTAAAGTTAATGAGATAATTGAGAGATTAATTAAGTGATGATTGGCCATTAGTGATGAACACCTGATGATAATGAGTAGAATCACTGAAGGAAAGAGAAAAAGAAAAACACAAGAACTACGAATGACTATAAAAAAGACATTAAATCTCTGAAGATCTCAGCAGAGGAGGATTAAACAACTCCACAAACAGCATTACCAGCTTCACACATTACTAACCAGACTGACTTTATTTCTGTCAGACGTCTCTTATTGAGAATTAACAGATTTTTTGTTTGATTCTGTTGTGAAAATTGTTAGTTTTTAATGTGACCATCATGGTGATCAGTGTTTTCTTTAGTTGGGCAGTTTGATGACGTTTTAACGTTAGTGTTTCTCTGGCTGCTGTAACTGAGTTTGTTATGGCAAGAAAAGCAAGAGTAAACACAATCAGATGCTGTCGGCTGCTCGATGTCGAGAATATGATCATTGTATAATGATTTAATTCATTGATTTTACGACTGAGTTTGAGCAATATCCTATTAACTTTTTTTATTGTGATTTTAGAGAAGATCCAACACTGTTTTAATCAGAAAAGCTGAATAAATTTTGAAATCGATTGTACACTAATCACTTCTAACTCCTGCGAGATGAACTCACACACAGACATCAAGAATCTGCCTATGAATCTCAACAATGGTGACATAATTCATGCCACAATGCATTCTGGGAGCCATAGATGAGTTTTGCGTGATGCACCCAGAATGCATTGTGGCATGTCACCATTGTTAAGATTCATAGGCTGATTCTTGATGTCTATGTGTGAGTAAAACTCGCAGGAGTTAGAAGTGCTTATTGTGTGATGTGTTAGTAAACCGCAGTACAAATCTTATGTAAAAATGTTTTGATAATTGTTTAGTTTCTCTGATGATAACATTGCTGGATCTTCTGCCCTAGAATCACAAGTCTCCTATAATCAATGACTTTCAGGGGATCAGCAAATAAGGCACTATATGATGATAACAACTGTATCATAAACAACAAGCGTCAAGATTTTCTTGCCATTTTCACCGTAACGAACAGTTACAGCAGCCAGAGAAAATCTTATGTTAGTAAGTCAAGGGTCAAGAGCCCAATTAAAGCAAACACTAATCACAATAATGGTAACTTCAAACAACTTTAATTTTCAATAAAACATCAACATCTAAACCTCAATAAGAGCTTCTGTAGTCGTCTGATAGAAATAAAGTCTGTCTGGTTAGTAATGTGTGAAGCTGGTAATGCTGTTTGTGGAGTTGTTTAATCCTCCTCTGCTGAGATCTTCAGAGATTTAATGTCTTTTTTATAGTCAGTCGTAGTTCTTGTGTTTTTCTTTTTCTCTTTCCTTCAGTGATTCTACTCATTATCATCAGGTGTTCATCACTAATGGCCAATCATCACTTAATTAATCTCTCAATTATCTCATTAACTTTAACACTGATTCAGTGTTACTTTAACACTCTGTAGAGTGGGACCAAATGTTCTCTGAGCAGTGTTAATTTAACTCTGGGGATTTTACTGTGTAGATAGATAGATAGATAGATAGATAGATAGATAGATAGATAGATAGATAGATAGATAGATAGATAGATAGATAGATAGATAGATAGATAGATAGATAGATAGATAGATAGATAGATAGATAGATAGATAGATAGATAGATAGATAGATAGATAGAGACAGAGAGACAGACAGATACAGACAGACAGACAGACGATAGATAGATAGATAGATCGATCGATCGATCGATCGATCGATCGATCGATCGATAGATAGATAGATAGATAGATAGATAGATAGATAGATAGATAGATAGATAGATAGATAGATAGATAGATAGATAGATAGATAGATAGATAGATAGATAGATAGATAGATAGATAGATAGATAGATGATAGACAACTTTTCAAAACATTTTAGGATCACCATTCGAAACAAACAGGCCTGAGCCATTCACAGCCTCTTCTAAAACACGATTCTCTTTAGCATTCTCTGCTTGGTGCAGTTAGCTTGTCCTCTCATCAATCTCAGAAATTCAAATGCTGTGAAAGGCTTTCAGCACTATAAAGTGCCCTGTTTCCACACAAATCAATCATACATCTCTAGTGCATACCAATGAAATGGTATGAGCTCAGCTCACAAGAGTGTTTGGGCTGTTTTACTATCAGTTATATCACTGTGGAGGACACAACGCATTACTGAACTCTGTGTGAGACTTATCTTTGGCAGCTAGCATAAAAGAAAAACAACAACTGCATCCTCCCACATCTCTACAAGCTTGTATGCTCTTTAAACACAAAGTCAGGAGTTTCTCCCTCCCTATGGAGTAGATTTATGCTGTAATTCAGTAACTGTCAATGTAAATGGCGGTCCAGAAGGTCGTGATGTGGGAGGGAAAGCAGTTTTGCTCCACCCATCGCATGTGAAGTGAACTAAAGCACGAGTCCGTTTGTTTTGGCCTTGTGTTTCTGAGCTTTCCAACATCACATTGGACTCTGTCTCCATCCAGTGGAGGTTTGATGGAAATGATCCAAAGTTAATCTAGTGCTTCAGTGGGGAGAGCAAGAACGCCTGACTGTGTGTACGAAGAAGTTTCAAATGTTTATTTTCATATTCGGATTAGTGAATCAGAAATATTAAGAATTTGAAAAGATTTAGTGGGAATGTGGGAAACTGATTATTTTATTATATGTGAAATATAGGCTACAATAATTTCTTCTGGAGTTCCTGCATTCATCAATGAGATAACCATGCCCTATATATATATATATATAATTATGCAGAACTTTAAGGCTTAATATAATTTAAACGGAAGAGTTATAAAAAAACAGTTGTCATGAAGGGATATATTAGCTGTATAGACCAAAACCACTTTTTGTACCAGGCTGTGTAAACATATTTTTCTGCAGTTGGGCACTTTACAGTTTTTCTCAGTCGCTTTGGTGCATTTCTCACATCACTAATTACATTTGCACAACAGTTAGTTCAACCTCCACAACATTTAGTTATTTGTGCACATCATAGTGGCCGTTTCTCATTCCTTTCAACAAATTGCAAATGCTTTTGTACATGCATCAATTGCTTTCATACAACTCTCTGCTGTTTTATAACATTATCATTTGCTTATGTCATGTCAGTCAAAATGAACTATACTTGTGAATGCTGAATAGTCTTTCCATATAAAAGTAATAGTCCTCATTTCATTGCCTGAGTCATTACATACAGAAATGATGAACTAGTTGTCCAAATCTGTCATGCGAATTTTATAGGGCTGTCAAAAGATTAATCGCGATTAATCGCATCCAAAATAAAAGTTTGTGTTTACATAATATATGTGTGTGTACTCTGTTAATTATTATGTATATATAAATACACACACAAGCATGCATGTATATATTTAAGAATTTTTTTTTTTATATATATATAAAACATTTATATTTACATAGATTATAGATTATATAAATGTATATACAGTATATACATGCAAATATTTCTTAAATATATACATGAATGTGTGTGTATTTATATATAAATAATAATTAACAGAGTACACACACATATATTATGTAAACACAAACTTTTATTTTGGATGCGATTAATCGCAATTAATCTTTTGACAGCCCTAAAAAAATTTAAAAAAAAAATTTTCCTGAAAAATTTTGCTCAGGTGAATCTCAACTTTCACTGATGAGAAGGGGTGTGTGAAACATTAGTTGCAACCAATGATAAGCCACTTCTCTACAATCACTATCAGAGCTGAATCCCATAAACCCACTTTACAAGCTATGTGCAGAATTATTAGGCACGTTGATTTTCTGATCATATTTTTTTCCAGGCACATTTGACCAATTCCAAGTAATCCTAAAAACTACTATTAATTTAGTATTTAATAATGTATAAATGTGATATATAATTGTTCACAAAGGCTGGAAATGAAAAACGCCTTATATTCAGGTGTGCAGAATTATTAGGCATGTTTTCTTTTACAGATAAAATGAGCCAAAAAAGAGATTTAACTCAGACTGAAAAGTCAAAAATTATGAAATGCCCATGAGAAGGATGCAATACTAATGCAATACTAGACATTGCAGTTAAGGCGTGACCATTGGACAGTGAAATGCTCGTTGGGTCAGCAGGATCTGACAAAAACAGGTGGTGAAGAAAAGACACCTGTTAACCGCAAAAGAATGAAGAATTAAGGTGAAGAATTAAGGGTGAAACCATCAGGAACCCTTTAGTCTCCAGCGCCAACATTTTCCAAAGCTGCAACCTACCTGGAGTCTCCAGAAGTGTAAGGTGTCAGGATCTCAGAGACTTAAATTAGGTAAAGTATCCTAAAAAAATGACCCCCACTAGATAAGAATCACAAGCTGAAGTGTTGTAAAATACATGAAGGATTTTTTTTGTAGGCTTTATGGACAGATTGAGAGTGAGTCTTGAAGGACCAGCACCACATCCTCTAGTACCACTGTTTGAAGAATTCATCTTCCAGAATCTGGCAGTACATTTTGGGAGTTCATTTTAGTACATCCTGAAGTCTGTTTTGCAGAGATGGACTAAAAATGAACTCCCAAAACGTACTGCCAGATTCTGGAAGATGAATTCTTATGAAAAATATGATCAGAAAATGAACGTGCCTAATAATTCTGCACACAGTGTATATGAACCAACAGGACATCGTGTGTACCATTTCTACTATACTGGGACACAGAAATGGAAGGTCAGCCTCGTGGAAGAGGGGTGAGGGTGCGGGGAGGGTTCCTACGTGCCTCAAGACGACGACCATCATTCCCGTGCCGAAAAAGTCTTCTGTCTCCTGCCTCAATGACTATCGTCCCGTTGCACTCACACCGATCATGATGAAGTGCTTCGAGAGGCTCGTCATGAGGCACATAAAGACCCAGCTTCCACCCGCACTGGATCCCATGCAGTTTGCGTATCGTACAAACCGCTCCACGGACGATGCTATCTCCACAACCCTTCATCTGGCCCTCACTCATCTGGATAACAAGGATTCTTATGTAAGAATGCTGTTCATAGACTTTAGTTCAGCATTCAACACAATCATTCCTCAGCACCTGATCGAGAAGTTGAGCCTACTGGGCCTGAACACCTCCCTCTGCAACTGGATCCTGGACTTCCTGACTGGAAGACCTCAGTCAGTCCGGATCGGAAACAGCATCTCCAGCACCACCACACTGAGCACTGGGGCCCCCCAGGGCTGTGTGCTCAGTCCACTGCTGTTCACTCTGCTGACTCACGACTGTGCACCAATGCACAGCTCAAATCATATCATCAAGTTTGCCGATGACACGACCGTGGTGGGTCTTATCAGCAAGAATGACGAGTCAGCATACAGAGAGGAGGTGCAACGGTTAACAGCCTGGTGTGGAGCCAACAACCTGTCTCTGAACGTCGACAAAACAAAAGAGATGGTTGTTGACTTCAGGAGAACACAGAGTGGCCATTCTCCACTGATCATCGAAGGATCCTCAGTGGAGATCGTCAAGAGCACCAAATTCCTTGGTGTTCATTTGGCGGACAACCTCACCTGGTCACTTAACACCAGTTCCATCACCAAGAAAGCCCAACAGCGTCTCTACTTCCTGAGAAGGCTTAGGAAAGCTCAACTTCCTACAACCATCCTGACCATGTTTTATAGAGGGACCATCGAGAGCATCTTGAGCAGCTGCATCACTACCTGGTTTGGTAATTGCACCGTCTCGGATCGCAAGACCCTACAGAGGATAGTAAGGACAGCTGAGAAGAACATCGGAGTCTCTCTCCCCTCTATCATGGACATTTACACCACACGCTGCATCCGCAAAGCACACAACATTGTGGATGACCACACACACCCGTCACACATACTCTTTACCCTCCTACCATCAGGGAAACGGTTCCGAAGCATTCGGGCCGTCACATCAAGACTGTGCAACAGTTTTTTCCCGCAAGCCATCAGGCTCCTCAACAAAGAAATGAACTGAACTCTCTCTCACATACACACTCACACACACACACACACACACACACACACACACACACACACACACACACACACACACACACACACACACACACACACAAACAAAGTGACTGATTTGTACAAACCGGACTCAACACACATCTTTCACTTCGCACACGGTTTTAATCCCAATCACACTTAAAAAATGTGTACATGCCATTTGTTGCTGATCTTCCGGGACTTGTTCTTTTGCACAATATTCTGTCCGAATCATTTGGTCAGTGTTCACTTATTTTGACTGCTGCTACTACTGAATTGCACAAATTCTGTTTACATTTTTCTGTTTACATTGCACTTTATTCTGTCATGACAGGTTTTACTGGCGGAGCTATTTCTATTTTTATTTTATATTTTTGTGTATTGTGTACTGTCTTGCACTGTCCTGTATTGTCCTTGCACTGTTAGCACCAGCTGCACACATGCACTTTATGTGGCGAGGATTTTAGTTCTCGCCCTGTGTTTTTCTGTTCTGTGACTGTTTGCTTTATGTTGTCTTATGTAGCACCTGGGTTCAGGAGGAACGCTGTTTCATTTCACTGTGTACTGCGTCAGCTATATATGGTTGAAATGACAATAAAAGCTTCTTGACTTCTTGACTTCTTGGGAGGAAGGGGAAGAGGAAGAAGAGGCCAAGTACATAGGCGGGTCCCTGATGAAATCAGGGCTACAATTGTGGATCATGTTGTCAATCACGGCCTCACAATGGCTGAGGATGGTCGAAGGGCGCAGCCAAATGTTGGGAGAACCACTGTAAATTCAATTATTCAAACATTTCGTCGGGAGAACAGGTGTGTGTAAACTATCTGCACTGCACTACTGTCATTGTGTCATACATGAAGCTTGCAGTGGGACAAGAACTTGTCACTGTACATTTTACATTAAGTGTACACTCAAAAAAATAACTCTGAATGAACATAAAAAAATCATGGAAAGTATTTCCACATAATTAACTTGCTTTATTTCAGCATTATGCAATTCTGTTATTCCAATTTAATGTACTTACGTTGGGTCAACTTAATTTATTAAGGTTGATTCAACTTATTTACTATGGTTAGGCACAGCTTAATTTAATAGCGTCAGCCCAACTAATTTGCAATGTTTTGGACCAACTAAATTACTTAAGTTAGCCTAACAAAAGTGCTTAATGCTGTAAGAAAGCCATTTAATCATATGGAAATCCTTTCCATGATTTAATTACATTAATTCAAAGAATAGTGCACTTATGAAACCTTTTACAAGATTTAATTGGCTAGCCAGAAGATGGTTTTGTTACATCCATAGCATGCCCAGAGTAGTTTTTTTTTTAATTATTAAAACAACTTTAATAGTTATTAGCAGGTCCTCACCCCAAGCACACACTCTACACTTCACCACAATGGTAACCTCCAAAAACACTAACATAACACAAACTTTTTAAATACCAACATAACAAAACATTAAGCATTAAAAAGTCTCTCAATTTTCTCATCTTGTTTAAAATGCTTTATTTAAACATTTACTCTCCAAATTCAGCCCCTTTGCAAAGCATGATGGGAAGTGAAAGTCTTATTTCTTTGGGTTACTTGATTGAAACATGTTATTTCAAAATGAAAACATCAAGTTATGTCAAAGAGTAACGGTTTTAAGTCAGTTTAACATGAATCAATTACATTTGAACCAGAAACCTCATATAATGGTGTTAAATCAAGATGAATTGCTTAAATAAAGTGAACAGCATCATAAATCATTTTTTGAGTGATTTGCCATTTTTATTTTACTCTGCACCACACAGGATTGCAAGACAACCATGCAGAGGTGGAAGAGGGCCGCTTTTTACTACGCAACAAGAGGAAGCCATTTGTGCAATGGTGATTGCCAACAATGCCATAAGGTTGAGAGAGAAACAAAGTGCTGTTATAGAGGATGACAACATCTTTGGGAATATTGGATCTGTTTCAGTCGCTACAATTGACAGAGTGCTCAGGAGGATTGAAATGCGCATGAAACAATTGTACAATGTGCCATTCGAAGTGAAGGAGATGCGTCACCATATGTACAGGTAAACGTGTATGTGTTCTATGCATATTCTAATGTTCAGTGCTGTAAACTGTTTACTTTGTGTAGTGTCATGCACTACACTGTAAAACATTCTGCTGTGATTTTACAGTAAATTACTGGCTACTAATTGCATTACTTTCACAGTAAGGTACTGTGAAATTTACTGTGAAATTCACAGTAATTTCCTGTATATTTTTTACAGTAAATAATTGTGAAATGACAGCTGTATATTGTGAAATTAAATACAGTACCTTACTGTGAAAGTAATGCAATTAGTAGCCAGTAATTTACTGTAAAATCACAGCTGTATATTGTGAAATTAAATACAGTACCTTACTGTGAAAGTAACTAACTACGAACACTAACGTAACGTTACAACCAACATCTGTTCATTCAAATTAGCGCGCTCAAACCTACGCAAGCTAACGTTAGCTCCAGCTACAAAAACATACACATAACCTACAATTAACGCGAATGTGATTGATACTTTTAAATAACATGCACTATCATATCCAAAAAATTGAGAAAGTTTGACATTTAAACACTTACCGCTGCTGAATCCATATGAGACCACGGAGGAGACGAGAGAGCTCAGATGACGCAGCGCGAAAAAGCCTATTTGAAATTCACAGTAGTTTCCTGTAATAGCCCCGCCTGCATTATTTTCACAGTAAAATTATGATAACGGCATTATATTGTGAATATCACAGTTAAAGCCTGTGAAGTGATAACGTAATTTACTGTGAAATATTTCAGTTAAATATTCTAAAATCCTGGAAATGTTTTACAGTGTACACTTACATGACAGTTCTGTGTATGTGTATTCACAGTGCATACTGTACAATATGTTGTCCAAAATGCATTATGTTACACAGGAAAAGTTGCTATAGTTTTTCTCACTCTCTCTTCTGTAATAAAGCATGTACTGGAGCTGGAGGCCAGGGAACCGCTGCACACATTCATATACCTCATTGGAAAACATTTACAGAGTAAACTGTCATAATGAAAACATGACAAAGCCATTTGACTATCTTGTTCATAAACAATGGTGTCAGGACTTTTCATCTTGATGACACTGATGCTGACTTTGACAAAATTCTTCTTTTTTTTTTTTTTTTAAGAAGAAAGGGGGAACAATGCATATTACAGTTTTTCTCAGTCGCTTTGGTACATTTCTGAGATCAGAATTGAAATTCTCAAAGCTACCTGTTCAATCTTCACATCACTGTGTCACTTGTGCACATCAAAAAAGCAGTTTCTCATTTCTTTGAACAAGTTGCAAATGCTTGTGTACATCCATGCAATTGATTATGTACAATTCTCTGCTGTTTCCTACATTATCAGTTGCTTATGTCATGTTGATCAAAATGTATTATAATGGGTCTCTGTTGAATAGTCTAGTCTTACCCCCCACAACATTTAGGCATTAGTTCATAGCATACGTCTTTACATGCAAAATGGTTGAACAAGTTGTCATAATATGTCAAGCATATTTCTATACATTTCCATTAGACGTTCACATTTCTACTTTTGTTTTTCTGTTTTTTTCTCTTTGTGCTATGCAGTGCTGTCTTTTCCTTTCTGTATCGCAATGACATGGTCTGTCAACAAATTACAGTACAAACAGTAAAAGCATAAATGTGAATCTTGTCCAGTCTCTTGCATTCAAACTCTCACATACACTAAGGTGTAACCTACAATTTACAATAATTGTCATCAAAATTTTAGCCATATTTACATCAGAACATCCCTCCAGGGTACAGTTATATTGACAACATGACTAAGCAATTTGACTGTCTTATTCATACACAATGACACAAGGACTTGTCATTCTGATGGCCCTGACATGTTCATTGACACAGATATTTACTTTTGAGAGATGAACTAAGGATTTTGAGCAAGAGACTGGCTTTTGCAGGTAATCCATGGTGTTTTGCTATATGTACGAATTGTTTTGAGGAATGCACTTGCTGTTTTGCAAATGTCGAGGATGATTCGAGAAATGTACCAAAGCGACTGAGAAAAACTGTAATGAACATTGAAACAAATGTAAATATGCCAGATCATAGCCGTAGGCTAATTTCCATCTGCAGACCCCCTGGCAGGTGGATGTTACACACATTAAAAGAAAGAAAAGAAAAAACTTTATATAACACAATAAGACAGAGACAGACACACTAATACAACAGTCAATATTAAAATACACAATAGAACAGTTAATTAGTTAAGTTAATTACAGAAAAAGCAAGAAATAATTTACAGTTCATCTGTATTGCACCGCGTCTAAGAGAGATAGAGAAGTGATAATAAAATATGGATATTGCACAGGCCCATCTTACAAACGTAACTAATTATAATACAGTTCACATATGATCGCATGTTTGGGTCTCTCTCAACCACTGTTTCAATTGTAAATGAGCTATACATTTTGAGCAAGTGACACGCTTTTGCAGGTTATCAACTAGGTTTTGCAGTTTGTACTAATTGTTTTGAGAACTGCATTAACTGTTGTGCAAATGTAAATAGTGATGTGAGAAATGCACCAAAGCGACTGAGAAAAACTGGAACATGGGGGATATACAGATTGGACTCCCTTTTGGAGTCTGTCTCTAGCGGCCAGTCGATGAATTGCTCACTTCCGTGTTGGCTTTAAGAGAGACCGCGGGAAGTTGCCGTTTGGTCCCACTCCGTCTTCCTGTTTCAGTGGAAATTACATCAAAACATTGAATAATGTTGCGCTTTTCAAGGCACTTCAGGGGCCTTTAACACTTCACTTGTTTCATTACTTGATGAATAAGTGTTTCTCAAATGACACAATGACAGTGTTCATATCCAAACTATAAACTTATATGCCAGTACATCTGTGATAATATGAATATTTGCTGGCTGTATAGTGGAACTGTATTGTGTGGCTGCAGCTTGTGTCACAAATCAAGTCCAATGATGACGAGGAAGACAGACTAATGGTGTGTTCACACTTGGCCTATTAGGTTTCGATTAAAACGAACCCTCGTGAGATTGCTTTGTTAGTGCTGTTAATTTGAATAAGTGTGAATGCTGCCTGGTGCGCACCAAAAAAGTGGACGCTTCCAAATGAACTCTGGTGCAGTTTGAATGGAACACAACATGGACCAAAGACATGTGAACGAACCAAAAACAGGACATTATGTCACAACATGCGACCCTAAAAAGGACAGCAGGCTCAAGCATACCTGTTTTTTCTCGTCACAGCCGCGATGTTGCCATCACAGTTCAGTACAGGCATCAGAACCGCATCTCCTCGCAGCAGATCTTCGTTCGCTCTTTTGACTCCTTTACACATTTTATAAGCTCTTCACGAGTTCTCAGCTGGTCAAAATACCATCATATGTGGGCTACGCACATACAACGAGCACATTTAGCCCAGCACACAGCATTGTTTTGGATGTCGGTAAGTTCCGTTGTGAAATATACAGAATAAAAGCCTACGAATCAGGTTGTGAACATATCCCTATGCCTTTAGTTTCGGTATCTTTAGGTTCGGTCTTAAAGTGCTAAGGTAAACGCTAAGCAGACCAGGACCAAGCGAACCGAACTACAAGTGTGAACACACCCTAAGTGGTTAAAAAATAACAACAAGGTTTATTTAACAAGACCAAACAACACAAGGGCACAAACAATACTGGACAAGGAAAGAAAATAAATTATACAATGTGATAAATCTTTGTTTCCTTCCATCTCTTTCTCTCCATCTTTCCTCTATCATTCCAATGATAGCGGAGGACTGAGGCAGAGCTGGAGCAACTGAGGGCCGAGGTGGAGCCGAAGGGAGGGCGGAGCTAGACTGAGCTGTAGGAGTGGAGAGACAGAGCGCAGCAGACAGCTTGTAAGTCCATGGCATAGGATGGGCAATGTCTAACCGAGGTGTAGCCCCTGGAACGAGGGAGCCCGGTGGAGCCATAAGGCCGAAGGTCTCTGGTGGAGCCTAAGGGAGGGAAGAACCAAAGTGGAGAAGTCAGGGCGACGAGCCGAGGTGGAGTGATGGGATCAGTTGCTGGAGGCGGAGCCAGAGAATCCACTTGTTTGGGCAAAGCTGGAGACCGCAAGACCCGAGGCTCATCCACATAGCATTGCGATGGGGGAGAACATGAAGGGCTGACGGGAACAAGCAAAGACAGGGCTGACAGACTGACTGAACAAGGATGAGGAGGCAGGAAAGGGCGGCAGGGTGGGGTCAGTGTCAACAACAAAACCTCTGTACAGGCAACAAAACAGACATTATGGTGGGCAGGTCCAGCGGCGGTGATGAAGATACATTAGATACAGGGCAGGGCAGGAAGCATTAGCTCCATTTCCCAGTTGATCAAGTACTCGTCACTTTCCAGCTCCACTAATGCACCCTCTGTCACACATGGTCAGACTCTCTTTGGGGCTCAGGCTGGCTGAGCTCTGGATTAAGCACCGTGACAATGGGTGTTAGTGGGGCTGGATGATGGCGGTGTTCTCCTCTTCCACTTTGCACAACATGAAGAAGGATCCATCCACAGAGCAAAGTTCATGTTGTCCTCTAAACTCCACCTTGGGAATCTGGAAGCGAATGTCCTGCTCCAGCCCACACCAAAAGCCGTCCATAAGGGTCACATCATCGCTTGGTAGCAGATGTTGAGATACTCCTCCACATTGTCCATGAACTACAACTACCCTGAAAAATAAAAATCTTTCCTCCCCTAAGTCCCTTGCAGCGTATTCTGTCACGAATCAAGTCCAGTGATGAAGAGGAAGACAGATTGGTTCAAAATAACAATGGGAACCAGTGTTGCCAACTTAGCGACTTTGTCGCTAGATTTAGCAACTTTTCTTTTCAAAACGCGCCTAAACCAAAAATGCTGCTTTTGCTGGTCTCGATTGTCCACATTTGAGGGTTAAAAACCCTTTGCAAACAAAGTTTTTGTTGTAGCTTCATAACATTAAGGTTGATCCACTGTCACATGGACTATTTTAATGATGTTTTTACTACCTTTCTGGGCCTTGAAAGTGTTAATTATATTGATGTCTATGTGAGGTCAGAAAGCTCTTGGATTTCCTCAAAAATATCTTAATTGGACGAAGATGAACGAAGGTCTTGCAGGTTTGGAACGACATGAGGGTGAGGAATTAATGACAGAATTATAATTTTTTGGGTGAACTAATACTTTAGCACTCTTTCTGGAGTCTATTTTTGCATGCATATGTTAGCAATATTTATTTTGGTCAAAATCAACTTTTAACGAAGACAGTAGAGGGAATGATTCAATAACTGGTGTACACTTGACCCTAGCATACCACCATAACAGTCAGAACGAATGAGTCAGCGCATTATTATTATCATTATTGTGTGAACTGATTTAAAATATTCGAAAAGACCAATGAATCAAAATCCCCACAGCTACAGTTCCTCCAAAACAATTAGCTGTATGGGTAGATCCACGTTAGATCGTGTCTCGAGTCTACTCGCCGTTGCCGAATTTAAAAATCGTCCAAAATCCTCATTAAAAATGCGTATTTATATAAATTCTCCCCAACCAATATACGCACGTTGTATTTTAATATTTTGAACGTATCTCAGCTATCATTATTCAAATGTATTTTATAAAATGTGACGTGTCATGTTTCAGGCACGCAGAGGACAGCTAGACCTCGCAGCCGTATATTTTGGGGTCCTTCCGCGTCAGACTGCTGCTTTCTCTGGACAGCATCTTCGGCAATGGCGGATTACGATAACTACGATGACCGGGATCGGGCTTACGGGAGCTTCGGCGGGGGAAGAGGGTAAGAAACCCCGCATAAGAGGAGCGGTAGAGCATACACGAGAGCGTATATGACGGGAGGACGCGGGTCTGTGCGCGAGAGCGGAGTTTAGCGGGAGCTCGAGCGAGTGTAGGCCACGCAGCGGCGGCGCGCTCCCGCGATGATGAATGGAGGCCGGGCACGAATCTCAGCCCACATGGGCTTCATGTCTCACGGCCGACTGAGCATTTCACTGCCCGTGGACGTTTTGTGAAGCATTCATGCTCGCTTATCTCCATTGCATATGATTATTGACCTCATCATTAGTGTGTTTTAGCAGCGCGACGGCGTGTTTTAGCCCGATCTGCTCTGGGCCTTGAACAGGGTCTGAGTCCCCTCTCTACCCCACTCCCGTTTAGCTACAGTGCTGTTTACGAGGAGTGTTATTCCAGAAATAGCCCGTGGTACTTTCACCTTTTTGGACATGCCCTGTGATATTCTTTAAAATACTTTGGGGAATCGTGTAAATGTCATGTTCATGAATATGAACATGTTTTCTGTTTTATCCCGCGCTTACGTTGTCCTCGGATCTGCAGCTCGAGCCCATGCCCAATGTTTTGCCTCCATCAGGTCAAGCTTTATCGCATACGTGAACTCTGCCTCTCACAGACACGCGTGGCATTTACCAGTTATTGAATATAGAAACAGAAAGCAAGTGTTAACCTGGTAAAACCTGTCAGCACCTTTTTGGGCTCCCTGATCATGACACATACATATATGCATACATTATTTATTATATATAAATAAATAAATACATCCGCGCACACACACACATATATATATAAATATATATATATATATATATATATATATATATATATATATATATATATATATATATATATATATATATATATATCTCTGGAAAAAAGTATGAGACCAAGTGGTCACTTCATTTTTTCCAGAGCTCTGTGTATGTATGTATATATACATACACACACACACACACACACATACATACATACACACATACACACACACACAGAGCTCTGGAAAAAATGAAGTGACCACTTGGTCTCATACTTTTTTCCAGAGATAGATTATATATATATATATATATATATATATATATATATATATATATATATATATATATATATATATATTAGGGCTGTCAATTGATTACAATTTCTTTAATAGCACCTTTGACTGTGATTAATCGCACACTTATCGTGAAACTAAGCATGTCATTTATCTTCTTAAACACATTAATTTTGTCATCTTTTGCTATATCCAGCAAAGCAAACAATCAGACCGAAGGGTGATTCTCACTAAACTGTATTCTCTGCAAGCTTCAAGGATCACTGGAGACTCCAAAAGGACACCAGATAACCAAATATAAGGAGTCCATATAATTTTATTATATAATAAATGTTACACACCTACGCATCCACGAAAACAAACATTACAGCGGCGATACTGAACAGGACCACACAGAGAAGCCAAACCTCCTAAATCAACCGCTTTTGACTGCATAAACCTACGATTACTAAACACAACAACGTACACATGACAAATAAAACATCAACTTTCCTGAGTGTGTGTGGAAACGACGCAAATGTACTGAAATGTGTATGTATATGATCGCAGTGTGAGATCAGTGATTGAGAGAACGCACACACACACACACACGGTTTGTCGCATCAGACACTTGCGCGTTTACTGTACGACTCCGGTACGTCACCAAATTTGCTCTCTTCAGAAACAATGGCAGAGCTCGTGTTTTAAAGCAAAGCACGCTGGAATGAACAATTCACTAAAATGCGATGTGAGTCTCTATTCTCTCTGATATGTCTGATGTAATCAGCCTGGCCTTCTTTGCATTAGCACTGTTTTGGACTGTTTGAATGATTTCGATTTCTGGATCACTGAAAACTTTCCCAGAGTTTAACGTTTTTTTTTAATGTCCTGATCACAAACAGAGAAGCAGAATCGATTATAGAGTTAAAATGGAGATGTCCTCCTGCCAGGGTTACAGGTGATTGTGATAACCTCCAGACTTCTAACATCATCGACTGCGTGGCGAAAAGTATGTGAATGACGCAGCTTCACATACATCTGTATTTTTTTTGTTGTTGCGTTAATTGCGTTAAATTATGCGTTAAAGATGACAGATATAATATATATAAATATATGCATGCATGGGATTCGACCCCCCCCCCCCCCTTCTGGTCTATGTATCCCTGCCTCTGCTGAATTATTTCTACTCAACAAACCACCAACAGAGCATATAAAATACCAAAAATAAATAAAATTTTTTTTAAAACATCAAGTAAAAACGCTGCAACATCACAATACAAACAACAATAAAATCAGACACAGACTTTAACTGTTAGCGCTCCCGCTTGGAGACTGTCTGGGATTCGTGATCCTGTTTCACGCGCATTCAAAGCTTCATGCGAAGCTTTTCAGGAAGTCATTGTGCACCATTCATCTATTTCAGAGTGACCGAATGAGATTAATACAATGTTTCTGCTCACTCTATTGTGACCTAATGCAGATTTTAGCAGACGCATAAATGTATTATGAGAAGTTTACCATCACCGTTAAGTAGGAATCATTACGCAATATTGAAGGATAGGCAGATAATCGTCTTTCTGCGAAAGATAGTTAATATTTGAGGTAAACGTGAATGCATATTTCTCTAAATGTGCACACTTTTGGACTAGCGAGCACTGTGATCAAAAACGAATGGGAGCAAACAGTTGTTCAGAATAACTATAACTACCGATTGATTTTGCATTCCAATCAGAAATTAAGAATTATTAGCGTAATTTGTAAATAGTTATAAAAAAGAATCGAAGCTATCTAATACTTCAAAGCTCAAGGTTAAATCAGAATATTTATTGCTAAAATGTTACTGTAATAGCTGCCAAAAAATAGGCTATATGGCTCCACTGTGGTGTGTGGTTTATTTTCAAGGGGAAAAAACCTTTTCAAACCACCCCCCCCCCTCGGTTTTTGTCACAAATCGTACCATATATATATATATATATATATATATATATATATATATATATATATATATATATATATATATATATATATATATATATATATAGTATAAATGATACGCCTTCCTAGAGGGCAAAACAAGGCTTCCTCTGCTGACTGCGTTATTTTAAGTAACGTACCAAGTTGATAATTACCAAATTCACAATATACACCTTACTGATGATGCACACTATATAATACAGGGCAAGCAGATGCAGCCAGAATATCAACACAACAGCCTAACGTGCACGCTAAGCACTTTCCCATAGAAAGCCATTTAAAGGCCCACTGAAGTGCGTTGAAAAGCACAGCATTATTCAGTGTGTCGACGTAATTTCCGCTGAAACGGGAAGACGGTGGGACACAGAGCAGCTCCCCCCTTTTTTTAAAATGGCCAATAGTGTTTGCTTTATATCACAGCTCGGCCAGAGCCGTTGAGCTCGGTAAAGCTGCACTTTCCTTCTCCAAATCTCCTCCCAGTTTTCTAGTACAGGTGAAATTTACCACTTGAGAATATATCGATTTTTAAAAATCTGTGAATCGATGCAAATCTGCAGGAGATGAAGCGTTTTCCCATTAAAAACCAATGTAAATGATGCTTAACGTGCGGTTTAGTGCGTTACTGTCATATTCTGGACTCCTCTGGTGGCTTGTATATAGCATTGAATGCATCATCAGTATGGTTGTACGGAGTTTGATCTTTTAATATCATTTTCTTAGTGCATTAAGACACTTTAAGTGTTTTAGTGATGAAATACTGCAGCAGGGGCTGTCTTTTGTGGCCAACACTTGCAGTTTGTTCACACACCTTTGGTTTTCTGCTTTTGAGAGGTGATTTCAATATAAGTGGCGTGAAAAATGGACAAATTTCACGATTCTATTTTGATTCACAAGCTTGCTATTCGATTTTGATTCTTTTCAATATTTATTATTTTGGATTTATGTCAGGTACAATACATGGCACATTTTCTCAGGGAAATCTCTGAACTTATGCTGTAAACTATGGGAGTCAGTTGTAGCCTACTATAATATTGAAGGTAAAAATTAACTGATTTGTGACAAACACTTAAATTACACTCAATTATGTTTTGTTATAATATTAACTTTACAATTACATAATCATATTTCTACTCCAATTCGTTTTTTGATATATAAACATTTAAATGGTGGCGGTCATAAAAACTTGCCAGATTTATTCATGCATGCATTAAATATTGAAGAACATTAAAAATGATAATGAATATGTAATGTGGTGCATATTTAGCAAAATGCTGCTCTAGAGAAATTTTTTCGGGCTGACTATGGAGTTTATGGACTCTGGATATGTTTTTTCTGAGGTAAATATGACGTTTACAAGCGGTTTTACTGACGTCTTTCTGCGGTTGAAACTCTTGAGCGATTCCATGTGACATGATATGGATTTCGGTAAGTTTTAAGTTGATCTTTTAACGTTAGGGGTGTAACGGTACACAAGTTTTTACTTTTTAAACTATTTAAAAGTTTGTAAATTATTTTTTACAATAGTGACGGTTCCCCCTGCCGTACCGGAGGTCCTGTACCAAAACGCATCGGTACGAATACATGTACCTTTAACACACCTTCAGATGCTCATTCATGTTTATTTTGCGCTGTAACTGGTATTAGGACGGAAGAGAAGATCAGTTCATGTGCGCTGCCGCTTCTCTTGAGCTGAGCTGCGCCAGAGCGATCTCACGCCACAATAAAATGGATGTAATATGAGACGTTGTTTCATATCAATAGTAACAAAGCACAAGGATTATTGCGATTTTACTGGATGAGAGGCAAATTGATATCTGTTTGTATAAATGGCCAAATATGGACTGGTTTATTGGTCTGTCATAAGTATATGGGTCAGGGTCCCATGGCATTTCCATCTGGCCGCTGTACCGCCACAGCACTAAAAGGTTTTGATGTCATATGGGTTTTTGGGGTTGATGTTTTCTGTGTCCCCTGTAGCATTTGCTGTGGACAGCACAGATCTGAAGGGCCCAGGTGGAGCAGAGATCATGTGCTCGTCTCAGGCCTCAATCCGACACCAGAGGAATGTCTCTGGCCTACTGGATCCCAGCGGAAGCTCACACAGATTTGCTTTGCATGGAATTTTATCTACCGTTGCAGACCGAAAATAAATTAACATACTGCGAAGATGCATTTTCTTCAAAGCACTTTCCATCTGTCAATTAGCTATTTTCACTTTTTTTTCAATATGACATTTGGCCATTTTAAGAATATTGGCATCAGCTGATAACTGAGAAGTGTTAGTACACCCCAGTTTCAAAATGAACAGAAGCCTTGTCAACAGATCATGCTAATTTTTATGTTTCAATAATTCCACTGAAATTACTCCGTTGTAGTCTTTCTTCCGGGAATAAATGCATCACAATATTCCTCATTTAAATGATTTCCCCCTAAGGTATGCACAGAATAAAGGAGTGAGGACTGGTTGAGTTGCATTAGTGGTGTGTTGAAACTTGAGAGGCTATGGTAAGGGGGTGTGACATTTCCGAAATGCTTTCGAAGCCGTTGACCAATCACAACACACTGGTCCAGCTGACCAATCAGAGCACACTGCTTTTCAGAAGGAAGGGTTTCAGACAGGAACTAAACAGACAAGTAAAAAGTTGAGTTTCATATTTAAAGCATTTTGTTTTTGTTTCAATATTTTTTAGCATCATTATTTATGCGTTATATTTGTGATGTAAATGCATTTACACCAAATTAGAGCATTAATAGCCATAAATATAAATATAAATGTGTATATATATATATATATATATATATATATATATATAAATGCTTCAAATGCAGCTCACACACACATATATATATTAAATCCTACATTTTGAAAATAAAAATATAAAAGAGGCTCTCAAACATCCATTTAAGCGTGCGTGTTTATTTTAGTACTTCCGCCAGTGAAGCAACATACTACAGCCTGTGAAACCATTTAAATAAATATCAGTAAATAATGGAAATATAAATAATATAAGAAAGTTAAATATTAGTTAACATATTTGTTTTATATTTCCCCACAGAGGTGCTCATATGCCGCTTTGGGCTGTAAGGGATGTCGGACACGAGCAGGAAAGAGCATAGTTTTTCTAATATCTTCGTTTTCTCTGATGTTCCTGACACTTTTAGTAAAATGTGAAGAGTAGGGCTGACTATTGTTCAAAATCTTTCGATCCGGTGCCAATCGATACCTGTTCCTAACGATACTTTTTCCGATACCATGTTTTAAAATCCATTTCAACATCAACAAAAATACATTAAACACAACTTTTATTTTTCACCTTAATTAAAACAAATTCTGGGAACACTTCTCACTCAGGGTAACATTATTAATAAAACTGGTTGTGCTTTTTGTAAGGGTGCTCCGATCAGGATCTTTGAAGCCGATCATCGATCACAGGAGGCAGCATCTGCCGATACGATCACCGATACCGATCTCTTTGAAGCCTTCTTTTTATCATGTAGAATTATTTAAAGGGAGTTTTACAGACGTTCATTCAGGGCCTGAATTTTATTTCTGACAATGGGGCTGACAATGAAAATTTTATTTTTTATCCCCCCCCCCCCTTAGGTGACTTGTCATATAAATGTAAATAATTATCTCAACTAAATATTGGATCATGCAGTGCATTTTTGTTTTTAAAGACACATTTTCAGGTAGGTCTAACATTAGTATTGAGGTAAGAAATACTAAAGACATTTAATAAGGAATCAAATGTTTTTATTAATATGGGTCTTCCCTGAATAAATTAAATTAGATTAATCCTAACCCTTAAGGTTGCAAAAGTTAGTCATTCAAGAGCAGTGAGTGTCATAAAGGTTCATCAAACAACACAAGACAAAGAGAAACTCAGAGACCGCAGCAGTTTATTCGACTGCTGTCACTTTAAGAGCGAACACGGATACGGTTACATACAGTTGCACATGTTCAATGCAAAGTCACGACGGGGTTTACGTGCATACTTGTCAAGACGGTAATTAAGTACATACATTTGTGTGTATTTGACCATTTCAGCGCAATTTGTTCTCACAAGCTTTTTGTGAGATGGCCTGTGTGTGTGTGTGCGGAGCAGTTTGAACACTGGCAAGACTTAAAAATAAATGCAAATGATAAACTTTAGTGACGATGCGACACTGCCTCGATTGTGCAAAGTGGCAAATCCTGTGTCAACTGTGCAGCTCGATTTTAGTGCAGATGCGATGCGCTGATGTGAAGCCATTTGAGCATTTTGAGAGGGAAAGAGAGAGCGCGCGCCTGTTTGTGAACTTGCGTCTCACTGAAAGTTTTCCTTTTGCGCCTTTGGTTGCAATACTCCTATCGCATATGTTGCACTTTGCTGACTCGGCATCCACTTTTATAAAGTGTAGCCACATTTTTGACCTCTTTGGCATTGTAAAACGACGCCGTAGAACACATGAGAAAAAACAACTACACTTGTGTTGTGTGACTGCGAGTATCTTCCGAAATCCTCCCCGTCACGTGGTGGTGGACAGCCAATCGCCGGTGCTTTAGGTCCTTACATGCAAGTATGCTACAGGCTCACACAGACACAGCCGCTTGGCTTTTGGCACCGAAAGATAAATAATTTTTCGATACTCATAGTATCTGAGTTTTTCATTCGATACCATAAAAGTATCGCCTTTCGGTGCCCAGCCCCTAGTGAAGAGCGAACTTATCTTCCGCAGGGTCAAGAGCTTTAGGCTTTGTTTGACTACTGCAAGAGAAAGCGAAGCTAAAAATCTCTGGCGTGTATGAAATGCTCTTTACACACAAACATGACGCACCTCAAGTCTAATAACAGGCAAAAACTGGTGTTAAATAGAATTTGAAGTAAACTGTATCTGTCCTACACCGATTTCTACTCTACCACAGTAAATGATGGGAATATACTCCTTATTAAAAGCAAACAAATGGAAGAAAAGTGTATAATCCGCTGTGAGAGACGTAAATGAAGATTTTGGGAAATAAATAAGAGATTCCATGTCCAGTAGAATAAAATGGAGTAAGCCTATTGTGAAATTCCTGGAAAATCGGGTGGCCAGATCGCAAAACGCAGACAACGCTTAAATTTGGCTCACCTCACAAAGCCTCCCTCTCGTTCGGCATTAAACCATATGTTTCCATGGCTGCGATGTAACATTTAATTGCAAACCTATTAGGGATGCACCGAATATTCGGCCACTGAAAATTTTCGGTTTTCGGCCGAAAGACTTTTATCACCGAAACAACACGGCCGAAATGTTGTGATGACGCAAACAGAAACTGCGACCTGCACGTGCTTGTCTGAAGCAACTTGTCCGTGGTGAGGACGTATTTCAGTATATCTGAGAAACACCCACGTCTGCTCCATGCTCAAGCACTGACAGCGAGAGCTCATGTTCTCGATGAGAAGAGGAACAGACTTCACTGTGAAACCCAACGGTTTCCGAATGCAATCTTTAACAGTGGCATGTTTTAAGCGCGAAAAACACTTCAATCCGAGTTCCCACACCAACATCGATCAACATGTATCACGAAATTCAAGTGATAAATGCCGTTTTGACGCTCTTTAATGTGGCATCACTGATCACATCACAGTTCAAGCGGAGGCGCGCGCGCGTGAACGCGATCATCTGTGAGCGCGATCCATCATCTCTTCCTTAAGAATAAACATGAATGAACATCTAAGGTGTGTTGAGGATACATTAACTTACTGTCATGTGTATTTTATGTGGTGTAATCGCTAAATAAGTGTTTCAACGGAAAGACGTCAATATAACTGCTTGTAAACTAAACAATGTCATGTAACTTTAGCATCACATTTACCTCAGGCAGTCATTCAGTGTCCACAGAATTTTATTCACTAGAGTAAATCAACTTTCACTAAATATAAGCTCTATATTAGCCGTTATATTCATTATATTCAACTTAGCCTGTTAATGATATCTTGATTATTTCATGTATGTTAAATAAACCTGTCATGAATTATACACAGACACTGTGTATAAATGATTATATTTCAACAACGAATTGGATAAAAAACTATTTTATAATCAGATTTAGAAGTTATTGCAAAAACTGCCTTTTGTGAAGTTTACATGTTTGTGTACGATGTTATTTGAGTGTTGATTATTAGACCTAATGCACCTGTTCTGAATGCACTTTCTTGTAGTAGTCCTACAGAGAAAAATTTAAAATGCACTAGACCTAAATGTACTTTGTTTATGAGAGAACAATTCATTTGAAAACCTTTCTGTAGGCCTGTACATTATTATTTAATGTAAAAAAAAAGTGGGGTCAAGTTAAACATTTTAGTTAGAATTTTATTTTATACTGTGAATTGTTGCAATGTGCTAAATAAATATTGGCATAATTTGTAATTGATTTATTCTTTGAAACTTTAATATAAATTTATGCAATTGCAATGTCTTGATTTTAGTAAAGTTAGTAAACAGTCATAACCATAAATGCAATGGTACTAATAATTGGCATAATTTCTTTCGGAGTTTCGGTTTTCGGTTTCGGCCAAGAATTTTCATTTCGGTGCATCCCTAAAACCTATTATTTATTTTGAAAATAAAGCTTTGTGCTTCACTCGTGTCATAATATTCACATAAAACAGCATTCAAATACCAAAAAAAAAAGTGCTACTCAGCACACATGTCATTTAGGAGAAATGCAGGATACTCTTCAGGGAAAACGCCTAGTGTGTCCGTCTGTCCGTCCATCCAGCACTGCATTCTGCTTCTCGTTCATGTGAGGTGTTTGTCATGTATGATGCAAAACCATCGGATCAACCGATGATCTGCATTATAGATCAATCATTTACCTGCATTCTGTTATTTCTAGAAGTTGTTATAGCTGACCAAGTTGTTTGTTTTTGGACCACAGACCCCGAGGTGGAGGAGGCCCAGGTGGACCCCGAAAGCAGAAGGAACTTCCCACAGAGCCGCCCTACACGGCGTACGTCGGCAACCTGCCCTTCAACACAGTGCAAGGAGACATAGATGCCATTTTCAAAGACCTCAGCGTCAGGAGCGTTCGACTAGTCCGAGACAAAGAGACAGACAAGTTCAAAGGTGGGCTGCTCTGTGCCACACAGTGCACGTTTAATGAGGGGCATTGTTTGCTTACTACTCATATTTGGTTTTAGGAATCCCCCAAGGGTTAAACTTTGTGCTGCAGGCATGAGTTATACCTCAAAATGTGTGAATGAACGTGGCTCAAGCAATGGCCAGGTCATGGGTTTGATCCTGAAGGAAACTGCATGCTGTTAAAACGTTATTTGAAAGTATCAAATCAATTAAATGGTCAATTGTTTTCTTGCTCCAGGTTTCTGTTATGTAGAGTTTGATGACTTGGAATCTCTAAAAGAGGCTTTGACGTATGATGGCGCTGTAAGTCACTTAATTACACTATTTATTCAGTTGTTTTTTACTATCATCAAAGGCAGAATTAATGAAGGGGGGGGTTATGTGTCATCATTATGACTGGAAATGCACCGTTCAATAGTTTGAGGTCAGTAAGCAGTGAAGCACCACTGTTGTAGAAACATTGCAGAAATGAGAATACAGCTTTGGTGAGCGTTGAAAGCGACCCCAAACTTTTGAATGGTAGCGTACGGTTTTGATATATTGTGTATTCCTGATTTTGTGCTTTCACAGCTACTAGGCGACCGATCTTTGAGGGTGGATATCGCAGAGGGCCGAAAGCAAGAACGTGGCGCCGGAGGCTTCGGCTTCCGGAAAGACGACAGAGGTACTGTGTGTGTGTGTGTGTGTGTGTGGGATACTCCTGACATTCATTAGCACAGTCTTTTATCTTACACTTCTGTTAGTGCTGTTTACTCACACTGGAGCATGTGGTTCTGTTGGTATTTGTGTATGTTGTAAGTTGTTTCTCTTTCAATCTCAGGAAAATGAGCAATGCTAGGGCTGGTGGTCCGGTTTTATTTGCAGAGGAATTGTCAACCGGTAGATATCCTGTCACACTCTGTATAGTGTATCGCATAATTTATAATTAAAATATGATAATAAATTGTGGTACCCAATTTTAAACTCATCACATCCAATAGTGAAAGTTGGCATGAAATGGCATTTCATCCTATGGACCATTTTTACAGACTGGGATGCGTTTCCACAGTTAAATCTTGCATATAACTTGTATATAATTGTTTTTAATTGAATGTAGGCCTGTCGTGATTGGTCGATACAATCGACTGCGTCAACGCTGGTAATTAGTTGATGTCAATATTTTTAGTCAACTGGGTAAGTTGGGTACGATATGAAATTGTATTAGTACCAGTACTTTAAAAACGACAGCACTCTAATATGAGCTGTATTTCTTAATCTGCGTCAATGTGTGACAGCAGGAGTGAGGACGTGTGTGTGTGTACTTCAACCGTTCACTAAACAATGGAAGCAGAACAGGCCAATGTATACACGCAGCTCAGGAAAAAGAAAGCAACAGAAAAGTGCCCAGCCGCGCACACGCCTTTCACTCAGACAGTTTGCAACACCAGTTTCGAGGATTATTGGGTTTGAATGGTAAAAAATCTGTAAAAATGCACGTCCTGGCGAGTATTCGGGTAAACGCGTCGGATATGTCGTTAGTGAACGTATACAGAGTTGAATGAGAAATCGGGTGTTGAATTTGAATGAATTTGGTCCGTGCAGCTCTTAAAGGGCCGGACCTAATATTCTGTGTGAAGCAGGGCAGGGCAGGAACATGCCGGCCAAGTGAGTTTTTAAGGTTTTTTAACCCTAAAACAATGATAAAACAATCAATAGTAAGTTCTGTCGTATAATTCAGTTACTTTTACTGTTTTTTTGCCATGGTATCGGTATTGAGGTATTTTAGTCTGGTATCGTATCGAAGTCATAATTTTGGTATCGTGACAACACTATTCTATATAAAACGTATTTGCTTATTCTCTTTTTTTATGTTGGTTTACAAACTTGTACTTTTTTTCTTTTTTTCTCTAGTCTAGTTTTACATTTTGTCAAGGGCTTGTTTACATTTATACTTTCTTATATAGTACACTACTGAAGGCCAACGTTGCAAGTTAAATTAAATGTTTTTAAGTAAAATTGTTGAAAATTATTGTGATAAATTAGTCGATAGATTGATAGATTAATCGAAATAAAAATAGTCGTTAGTGGCAGCCCTGATTGAATACACATTTGTGTTATACTACCTTGGCATTAAATGACAGAATACAGCGGCTGAGGGAGTGACGGGACGGCAAATTTGGCATAATCTTTCTCTCTTCTGAAGTTTATCCACCAAGTTTATGACGACTTCTGCGTCTGAAAACCCGAAAATGTTAAAAGGGTCCATTTTCTAAATGCATGTTGTTGTTGTTGTATGTTGTACTAGACTTCTCCAATCATTTAGTTTGCTTAAATCCCGCCCCTCCGCAATCGTCTGCAAACTTGCATTCAATCTACTTCAGGTTTAATCACCGTATACATGCACCCTCATAATGCTATTATAATAGGATTTTGGCAATATTGCGATTAAACTTTACCTCATGTGTAAACAATACTTCAATCAAACTTATGCAATTTTAATTCCAACCATAATCTCAGTAAACTATGTGGCATACATTGATTTTAATCCCAATAAACAAGGCATGTAAACAGCTTAATCGCATTATTACCGCTCTGACTCAAAGTGTGCCTGTTCAAGTGATGGATACATCCATAGAAATGTGTGCTGCATTTGACGTGAGTGGATTAAAACAGTGGCCAGTAACTCATCTGTTGTGTGCAAGGTCATTTTCTCTGTGCATTGGGGTTTGTGAAGAGTAGAGTGCAACAGTCGGGGTCTGGAAAAACTCCTTTCATTTTCTCCATAGGGAAATTGATTTTGAACGATTACTATAAACCTTTAAAGGTGCAGTGTGTAGTATTTATGAGGATCTATTGACAGAAATGCAATATAATATACATAACTATGTTTTCAGTGATGTATAAAGACCTTACATAATGAAGCGTATTGTTTTTATTACCTTAGAATGAGCCATTTCTATCTCCATACACCGCGGGTCCCTTTACAGTGAAGTCGCCATTTTGCGCCGCCATGTTTCTACAGTGGCCCTAAATGGACACACTGCTCTACGGAGCGCTAGTCCTCTCTGCTGTCTCCGACGACGACTTCTTTGTCCTGTGTCGGCCCCGTAGCGTCTCTGTGCTTCGAAAGGGAGGGGTGATCGATTGGTGGTTGCAATTCACAACCTAACCACTATATGCCACCAGAATTTACGCACTGCACCTTTAAAGACAGCCCTGCTGTGAGCTACAAGGTTGTTAATTGATGGTATTTCTGAATACCAGAAGCTGATAGTCCACATTATCTCAGCTTATTTTTAAAATTGTTTCCTGGTTTTAAAACTACATTACCCATGATGCTGTACAGAAAATTAAGTCGATCTCTCTACGCTCTCAAAATACTGACATTTTTCTACATGTATGCATATTTTGCAATAAACTTGTAAATATAGTTTTTATAAATATAATCAACATTTGTAAACGAGTCATTTCTCCATTGTTTTTATTATGCTGTTCACAATGCTTCATGGGATTGTAGTTCTTCCCCTCGCTCAAGCCGTTAAGTACACAGTCTTGAACTTTTTGTCCGATTTTTAAATACTTTTTATCGTCAAATCAAAGTTTGTAATGTTATGATCAGGGCTGGGGATTTTTCTAGACTGTTAGTCATTAATTTAAGCCATCAGTCGACTAATCGAGTGTTTGTATTGATAACCCATAAATCATAATAATGAGCCTTAAATTGCCTATATATAATACATGGCCTAATCAGCGCTCAAGCCCACGCATAAAGCACACCACAGCGCACAGGCAAACATAATGATTATGAATGCGGCGTGAAAAAACAGCAAGGAGACTGTCTGTCTGAACATTTTAATAATTTTATAGTCTCTGCTGCCGAAAACACAGAAAACATTCAGTTGACGATTCTGTGTCTCATCTCTGCAGTTGTGGATGCGCAGGGTATGCACGTTTCACGATTACATAATCTGAGAATATTTGTTTTCCACATGACTTGGTTAATTTAAAAGTAGACATTTCAATCTTTCTATAGATTATTGGCTATATTTCTCATGTCTGTGAGGCAAGTGTACGCTGAGTTTTGGTTCAGTTATGTGCTCAAGTTCACTGAGAACGAGACGACAAAGCGCATCCTGATTGTTTTCATTATTTTACAAAATCACGTTTTGTTGTTATTGCGAGTTTACAGAAATAAAAGTTGACCATTTACAGTTTGCATTACTCCTGCATGACCAAAAATGAACAGAAATGAGTATTTAGTGCACATGTATCTAGGTTAATGTTAGAGCGAGCGGACATGGAAAGTTGCTACTACTTGCATGTTTCAAGGAATAAGCCATGTTTGAGGCCGATGAATGATGGCCAAATGTTTGGATTTCCTGGCGTTAACGATCTGTCCGTCACAGGCTGTGTGATTTCACCACTTCTTGTGGAGTTTTGTTTCTGCGACTAAACGACTAAGACAATTTTGGTCGGCCAGGCCTTTTCTAGTGGACTAACAGTTAGTCGACTATTAGTGGGGCTGTGTATTGCCAAGAATCTGGCAATTTATAATGCGTATCACGATACAGAGATTACGATACGATATATTGATATATATTGCGATATTGTAAGAATGGCAATATATTGCGATTTTATTTCTTTTTTGTGGTTTTTTTTATTTAGAAAGATCTCATTTAAAAGAATGCATAACCTGACAAGTAACTATTTTATTTAATTAATACAGTGTCATTTATATCACTAAATCACTATTTTGTGCAAAGTGACTGCAGGATTATTTTGCAAAAAAAATGACACTTGTCAATTTCCTTAGTGGTTTCTTTATAGCTGAAGCCAAAATGAGTCCTCACTTCATCTCTGTATACCGCAGGAGTTGAATAATTCTATCGTTTTGTGAGCTGGGTTTGCTAATGCTAACACTAGCGATGCACGCATCTGGACCTTGCGCTTCTCCGGTGACGTTCTGAGATAACACTGCCATCTAGCGGCTGGGTTTTATACAGTCTGTGGTTTAAACCGAACACAAAGCCATGAATCTTGGATGTAAGTAAATAAATATATAAATATCGATAGTGTTTTTGAGAATCGATACAGTATCGGCAAACATAATATCACGATATTCGCGTGTATCAATATTTTGCGAAAAAGTGGGCGGGCACTTGGTAAAAATAACCACACTTCTTGGCGAATAATCAGAAAAATTTAAATTGCATGCAAACTGGAGTGAATACTTTTGCTTGTCATGTAAACAAACACCTTACTCTTGATATTGTAAAAAATCACATTATTGGTCCACATGACAAAGTAGTCATTAGGAATATAAATTGTTCACGGTTGCTAAAAAACCTAGAATTAATTCGATGGCATGTTATTGTGCATATCATGTGTTTTACAATGTGCATGCCACATTCTATCAAATTTGCCATTTCATAGTGTTTTCCTGTTTGTTTGTTTTTTACTCCAGCTGTTTTAGACTTTTGAGTAATTTTAATATGCAGATATGTGATATTGTGACATGTCATAACCAAGGTTTTGGCCTTACCACCAGCCCCTAATCAATGCTCAATAATACCTGATGTCTTCTGTCTCTTATTAACTGTTCTGCTTTGTTTTATTGTATATTGCTGCAAAACTTCACTGCTCATACTACACAAACGGTGCATTTCTTTATCTGGGCTTCCCGCAGTCATTGTTCATGTGTACATATTTCATCTTCAGAACTTTTTCTTCTTTTCTGTGTGTTTCACCCCTCAATAGAGAAGCTCTTTCTAGCTCTCTTTCCTTCCCCTCTAACAAACGGAGTGCTTTCCGATAGGCTACACTTTCCTGTCCAGCTGGTGTCTTCCTGTGCGCAGTGTTGGCAGATGATCTGATTGGTTCAGTAGAAGCGTTATCTGGGTGGGCCTCTCTTTCACCCTGATCTCGCCTTTTGAATTGTTGCCCCTATTAAACAGCCCCCCTGTCCCTTTCAGGCCGTGGTGGCTCACGTGGGGCCAGAGGAGGGGGACGTGACCCCAGAGACGACTTCGACCAGTCTGGAGGAGGTGCGCCGAGTGAAATGGGCAAGAATTCGATCCATTGGGTTTAAGCTTTTAGATCTTTTTTTGTTTGTTTTTTTTGTGCAAGAATCTGAGCACAAGTCTGTGGTATGCTTTTACCGCAGATATTTCAGAGGTGTTCCTCATTTTGTGGAAATGAACAGAAAACATGTTTACAAATTAATACACTCAATGAACGCCTAGTAAGCAAGGGAGCATGAAGAAAAGTAAGCCTTAGGTTTATGTGACGTTTTAGGACAAGATTAAAAATGAATTTAATAACCCTCTACACACACCTTGGCAATAGAATCGCCGTTGGCTAGTACATGTTCTTTTGTTTACTCGCCAGGCTGATATACTATTTTATTCCACCGAATCAGCTTATTTTTGTAAAATGGCACAGCTTTTTAAAAATCTGAACGTACGCTCTTAACATCAGTCAATCAAGCATTATATTATGATAATCGAGCACTATTTAATGATAAACTTTTGAAATTAGAACTAAAATAACCGTACGAATGCATATTTGTTATTTTAACTGAACTTAGGACTGGTGATGGTGCTTACGATATTGTTGGTCATTCAGGGTTTCTGTAAAAATAAATAGGTAATAGAGAATAGTAATTATTATTAAAAGATGATAATTCTACGCACTAAAGATTAATGAGCTGCTAGGTTCAAGAATATTAATCACGTTGTCAGCGTTCACCCAAACTGATTTGCTGAAATCAAAACAGTGAAGGTAATGGATGAGCGCCAGCCAATGAGATTGCCATTTGCGCTTTAGTTCCGCCCACTACCGGAGAAACCGGCATATGTTCTACTTGTTCTTAAAAGCTGAATAATTCCAAATGAACAGGAAAATACAACAAAGAATATTGTTTACATGTGGTGTGTTGATTCGGTATGGTATGCAAGACACTCTCGCTCTCTCTCGCTCTCTCGTTGCGTGTGTGAGAAACACAGCTAGTGCTCTCAGCAAAGCGACGGAGATTTGTGCACCTTCACACTAGAGGTTGTAGTACGTCAAATACAGGTACGCTGTGCATCCATTGAGCTGAATTTAAATGGTACAGATCACTCGACGGAGAGCAAAAGTCTCAAGTGAAAATATATCTGTTAATCTGAAAAAATGCTAAATTTATACTTGGCCTCTAACACACACACACACACACACACACACACACACACACACACACACACACACACACTGGCCAGTAAAATCTAAGAATGTATTAGCCAATGGCTGATAATGACATTATTTAGGCACCCGGAGTGAAGATTTACACTCATTGTAGAGGGTTGAGAAATAAGCAAATGCTTAAATATAATTGACATTACTCTATTACAGAAAACATGATTCGTTCTATTTTACAAACTGAGGGAGTAGTCAAAATGAACATGAACCTTATTGAAAAAAAATAACCCGGAATATTTCCAGACATAAATGTAACCCCGCCAGAGGACTTGCGTTATTAGCAGGATACTTTGTATTGTCTGTCTGTGTGTCTTGTTTATGGCTTTTTCATACTTTTCAAGTTAATTTTTGAACATTGATCTCTCAGGGACTCCATCTCATTGCCATCAGTCATGGTTTCAGCGGAGTCTCCCTGCTGCTGTGCAGTCAAATGTCCTCCCTAATTGAAGTTGTCTATAAATACTGATCTAGGATCAGGCTTCTCACTAGTCTTAACTTCTTGCCCCGAGCCTTTCCTGTATTAGTATTTTGGCCCAACTTTGCAGTGGAATGGGAGAGTGACGCACGAGTTAGTTACACGCTTCTTTTTCGCCCCACAGGATTTAGAGATGACGACTTCATGGGTGGGAGGAGTCGAGGAGGCGGTCGCCCTGCCGACAGAAGGGGGGGTGGAGCTGGAGCTGGAGGCGGAGGCATGGGACGCTTCAGAGAGGGACCTCCTCGCGGAGCCTCAACAGACTTCAGAGAACCTTCTGACGGTGTCACAGATTTATTCATTTTAAAAAGCCAGATCCCTTCATGGCCCGTTAACTCTTGGTATTAAGATGTGTTTTGCTTGATCGGATCACAAGTGGAAAAGGGAGACACATTCCCGTTTACACCTGGTGTTTTAATCCGTCTTTTTTTGACCACTTCTGTCCTGATTTCTTCAAGAACAGGGTCTATGGGCGGGTAAATGAATGGGATATTCAGATCTTTCGATCTAATAGATAAAAAAAGCTCGCGCAATTTGCATATGAGCGCGCCCGGAGACGACGGAAAAACAAACGGAGAGCATCAGCTTTCGTTTCTGCTCTGACATCCGCAAGACCAGCCTAACACTGTGAGTGTGTGTTAGAAATCAGGAATGGTGAGACAACTTGTGCTTGGTACGTTTTCCGTCTTCAAACCAAACTTGGGTTTCCAGCTGACTATCCCGTCTGGCTAGTGCACTTCACATAATGCTTATGCATTAGATCAGTAGGCGTTTTTTGTTGCTGTGAACCCATTCAACCACACGAGTGTCTACACTACAAAAGCAATCCAGTCAAACGTGTTTTCGACTACCTCTGGAAGCGGTCAAGCTCTACATTTTAGACCCCATTTACACCTGTATAGCATCATTCACTTGTGATCCGATTGACCAAAACTCATCTTAAAGGGATAGTTCACCCAAAAATGAAAATTCGGTCATTTACTCACCCTCAAGTTGTTCCAAACCTGTATGAGTTTTTGTTCTGCTGAACACAAAAGAAGATATTTTGAAGAATGTTTGTAACCAAGCAGAGAGAGCAACCATTGACTACCATAGTAGGGAAAAAAGATCAAGGCTGTATGAAGCGAAGTAATGTTTTTTTGTACGAAAATTATCCATATTTATGAAGTAAAATATATATACCCACCAGACCACCTTCCGTATTCAACCTACGAAAAAAGTGTAATGCCTCTCGCAGTTCAAAACGCTTGCGCTACGTCATACGCCAGTTACGCTTTTTCCGTAAATTGAATACAGAACTTTTTCTAACTCTCTGGTCTGGCTTTCTCAAGCCAACTTCAAAGTTTGTCATCAAACTTTACACATCTAGTTTATATCTGCCATCATTCTGTTTTAGTCAGTTAAATCAGTTTTAGTTAACTACATTTCACCACAACATCATCTAATGTGTCGATTATGTTGATTTTTCCACAGAGGAAAGAGCGCAGAGACCGAAGCTACAGCTGAAGCCACGTACAGTGGCAGGTCCCCTTAACCAAGTGGCCAACCCCAACTCGGCCATCTTTGGGGGTGCCAAACCCAGGGAGGAGGTAATTCCCAAAGACAAACACTAAGAGACTGCAGCCTCCCTCACCGCTCCAGAAGGAAGGAAAGAAGGGAGGGAGAGAGAAAGAACGGGAGGGATATACGGGGAGGGAAGGGCGAGACACAGGGCAACGACGACAAAAAAACGTGTCATGCCAATGGGAATGCGATATGGCCTCTATCATTCCTACCTGTTAGAGATGAACGGAGTCCCTACTTCTGAATTCAGATCGCGCGGCTATATATTTATTCAACGGGGGAAAAATACACAAGACCACGCCCACATCGATCGACCGTCATGACACCTGCGCACACCAACGAGCAGCTCGTGAATGCATGGCAAAACTGTTTAACAATGGTTTTATGTCCACTTTTGCTTCCCTGTAATTAGTGCCTGCTCTGTACTGTAGTTTCCGTCGGGGGAAAGTTCTTTCACATCCTTGGTGAGATCGGAAAGGTTTTTTTTTTTTTGGAGCTGCTCTCTTAAATGGAACGGAAACTGATTTTAAATGTTTCTTTGGCTCGTTTTCTAGACGTAGACACGCCGAGCCCTTTTATCGTGCGAAATACGATGCTTGGTTTGTGCGCTTTTTACTGCGGGGCAGCTAGCTAACGTTTCCACAGGTTGACATTCAATTCATATTAGCGTTCGCCAAAAGCAGTATTAGGTTTTTTGGATTGAACTACCATAGTTTTGCCTTTTGTTCGTTGGATTTTTCGATGGACTGCACTTTCTTTTGTTGTTGTTGTTGTTTTTGATGTGATTTTCAAAAAAGGCACGAGTTCTTTGACGGTTTCAGACGAGTTTTCCCAATCGAACACGTACGCAAACCCTTGAACGCACACTGGATTGTACATGTGGTGCTTGTCCTCTCCCTAGTCCTTATGGTGTCTGTAAATCGGCGTGTTAAAGCACAACGTAGTCCAGTTGTACAGTCGGGTTTCGGAGCCGTGCATCTTGCGATTTGTTAACCGGTAGATCCACGCGAGTTCGACCCACCGCGATCTTCCCGTTAGTGTTGAATTGATTCTAATATTGCTTTGTCAAAATGTTCATGTGCAAATGTCAACTTTTCACCATCTCCTACATTTGGACCCTGTGTAACCAATGTGTTCTTGTTTTGTTTTATGTTTCCGTTCTCTTAAGAATTAATATCTGTGTCAGTGTGGCTGCATTATTCCGGAAGGCTATACTGGATTCTACTGGCTTTGATCACCATAAAATCTTTCAAAGACTTCTCCCAGTGACGTGCAGGCAGGGGCACGAGGTGCTGGTCTCCTCTCGAATCCAAACGAGCCCTCATCTGATTGGCTTAAAAAGCATGTGGAGGTGGGGGCTCTAGAAAGGGGGCGGGGGCATATTCTTAACTCCGCCTCTGCCTGTCCTCGCTGACTCCTCCCACACGCCTCAAAGAACCCAAACTTGGAGGACAACATCTCCAGGTTGATTTCCCATTGTGTTTAAGGACTTCAAAATATCTCTCTCCCTTTCCAAAGTATCTTTGTGTTTCGAATTTGTAGTCACGCGGATGTAATTGCTGCCGTGTGCTTTTTATATTTTGCTCTTTAAATTTCTTTACTGTATTTGAAAATTAAAACGTTGAGCTTGATTCTTAATTAAACCATTTCACAGTGAAGAGCTCTTTTGAATTCTTGCGTTGTCTTTACGAAAGATTTTCCGAACCTGACCAAATCTGGCTCATCCAGAGCTTTCAGGAACAATGTGCCACATATATATATATATATATATATATATATATATATTTCATTCATTTAGAAGAGCAACATGCATGCATAAGGTTTGGTTGGTGACACATGGGTCTACAGTCTACAGCGACATCCACAGCTTGACGGCAATGTATTTCTTTCCAGGAAAACAAACAAAAAAAGTAGAAACTATGATCCATAACACCATCAGTACTGCCTTTCCATATGAAGCGTATTGAACAAAAATGAACTGCTCGCACATTTCCAGACTCACCGGTGGTGACGCCGGCCGCTGTACTTTCATCTCCTAGTGGATCGAGTGTAGAGTCCTCATGGGAAATCCATGTCGCAACCCTTCTCTTCGCATTTTACTGGATTATGAGGAAGTTCAAAATTGTTTTCTTACTGTACTATAGAGGTCGGCTGTTTTTATTCTTTTGTTTTTCTTTTCATTTTCCTACACTGTTTATGGCAATAAATTGTATCATCTTACAGTGTTTGAGATGAATGTGTTGACATAGGATAATGGGATGAATTTATTCTGTCCTGTGAAGCTGATGTTTGTGTCATTTAAAATTAAAAAAAAAAAAAAGGTTGGGGGGAAAAGTTATTTTACCAAAATTCAACATGGCAGTTGGTTTATCACAGCAGCTTCAAGTTGGGACACAGTCTTATCTTCGTTGGGTTAACAATGGTCTATTCACTGAGTCAAACACAGGAAGTCTTTATTTTCAACATAGGAGACACGTGATGAGTGATTGTTTTGCATATGTAAAGAATAAAAGATTTGATGAGGAGATCTTTGGGTTTGGGGTGTCAAATGATCTAAGTACAAAGAGGACATGGGGAAACAATGCTCTTTATTGGGTGATTCTCACTTGAGAAACTTTTTTCTTTATGGTGAAATATAAAATAAAACTAAGTTCGTTGTAGGATTGATTACAATTTGGAAACGTTCTTCTACTTGGTCAGGGTCGCGCCATATTTAATGTGTGACGGGAATGTAAACAACGCTGTGAGGGGTAGAAATGGTGTTAAATGTATATAGCTTTGTATGCGAATTTGTCAGCTGACAAAACATATTTTTAAAACTACTCTTTTGACAAAAACACCACACATTTTGAAAGTTGTGATAGATTTGAAAACGACGTGATCTAGTAGCGTCACAGCGGAGTACAATCCAAAATGGCGTCTGCCCTGACTCAAATAGCCCATCTCGAATACATTTTTACTTAAGTTAAATTCTGTATTGCAAATTATGCCTAAATGTGTAAATATTTGTATTTGAAATATAAGGTTTAATTAGGTTTTTTGTCATTATAATTCAAAATTATTTGACATTATGAAAATGGCAATTCTGCAAAATACAATGTCTACTTTTTTTATATTATTGGAATTTGGGGTTAACATGTTTTGATGCTTTTCTTTACCTGTCCAGATGGATGTACAACATTGCCTATGGCCAATATGGATCACAAAGCCCTTGAGAAAATATACACGCTTGTTTATTATTAATTCTTAGTCCAGATTATAAAATGTGGTTTGAAAAAATATATATAAATGGCTTATGTGTGGTAAGTTGATGGAGTCTAGTATAGGCTTCAGGTTAAAATAATATGTAAAGAGACGCGAGGGTTGCACATATATTTGATTTCAGCAGAGGTCGCTGCCTTCTACCTAATTTGAGCTATATTTTATCACGATGAAATGGTTCAGATGATCGCAGAAAATGAACAATTTCTACAATTGGTTTGGTTTTGTATTTAAGCAGTATGAAAGCAAAGCCTTTCAGAAATTTTCAAACACTTCATGCTAAATTATAAGTTGATTATTTAACAAAAACAGGACTAAATGAGTCAAATTCATTGCTAATACTTCCTGTGCTTTTATATAACTTCCTGGAAGATGATAAGGCATTTAAGATGGAGCCAGTTGGTTGGGTACAATGTTTAAAATTAAACTGATATTAAAGTTTGTCCAGGTATACATGAATGTACAGGTCCAGACCGCTGCAGAGGTGTGGTCATGTGATGTGTGTTGTTTTCCTCAGCGCTGGCCAGGATGGACCAATCACAGTCATTGCTGCTTAACCGGTAGGTAGCGTTTCTGATTGTTGGTCAGGTACCAATTCGTATATTTATTACGTTAGTTTTAGTGCTCGAATAAAGAAAAATTAATAATTCGCTTTTTGAACCGTCATATGCCCCCTAGAGATATGGAGGACGTAACCTGCAAAAATAAATAAATAAAATTCTACATAAATACATAAGTCCGCATATTGCTGCATAAATAAACATATTAATCATTAAATGTGCGAGGAGATAAATAAATAAATGTTGGGGGAAACTGTTAAAAAATGTAAAAGGAAATGCTAAACTGAACTTTACTTTTTTCCTTTTAACCGTGTATTCATTTTTGAATGTAGCTTGGTATTTTCTTGGAGCAACATTCGTTGTATTTATTTGTCTTGTTTATTTATTAGTCTATGTTACGTTTTGTGGACTATTTGTTTATTTATTTGCGTATTTATTTTATTTGTTGTTTTAGGGGGTTTCTTTTTGTTGGTTTTTAAAAACTTTTTTTTCAAACAACAAAAACTGTTTTATGAAAAACAACAATTCACAAAAACAACAAAAATCATATTATACAGACTTTTTTACAATTTTTATTTAATGGTCAGTGGCTCATTCATAGACTGTAAAAAATAATGGGTGCGTCAAACGACGTGCGCGTTCTCGTGTTTTGAAAGAAGACGACGTGCTCGCGCAACTGTGAACGACTCTACCTCACTAAACCTGAGCGTCACTAACGAACTTCTCGTAATTCGAAACACCGAAAGTGTGTGAGCTTGTCCAAAATCGAGCACAAAATGAAAAGCTGAAAGTCTTTCCCCAATGTCTTCATTTGTTTGTTAAGGACTATTGATCCGGACAGAGTTTTTAACATCTGCGGCTGCGGTTTTCGAGCGCCTTCGTTTCATTTGAGGTAAGTTTAATAACGTCTTCTCGTCTGAATAAAGAGCGTAACGTCAGATACGAAACGAACTCTGCTCTCTTTTACTTTTACTCACACTAGCATATCTATTGAATGTTTTGAACGCTTTAATATCAACTTCTTCACTGAACTTTTCGCCATTAAACTCTTTAGTCTTGTTTTGTGTTGTTCGTGACCGCTTGTGAACGTGTCGCATGATAACCTAACTCTCTTCAAATATGAAAGTGAAAAGTGAGTTATGATACTATACTAATATGATAATACTGTGACTTGGTGAAAGTTTGTTGTAGTGACTATAATGTGTGAACTATAATCCTGACACTACACTTTAAGGGATTGTTGAGTGGGCTGATCTAACTTACTGAGTCTACTGAATCTATCTATCTATCTATCTATCTATCTATCTATCTATCTATCTATCTATCTATCTATCTATCTATCTATCTATCTATCTATCTATCTATCTATCTATCTATCTATCTGTCTGTCTGTCTGTCTGTCTGTCTGTCTGTCTGTCTGTCTGTCTGTCTGCAAACTTTCTGGCTAGGCTTTTTCAAGCCTACTTCAAATTTTGTCTACAAACTTTTGACTCTAGTCACCCTTATAATACACACTTTGAGTAAGGGTTTAAATACTACACGATTCAAATACTGTATTTACTGTGAACTTCTATGCGCCTTATACTTTTTCTGGGGCACCATTTGGTCTTGGTGAACAAAAGTTTTCCTGTTTTAAAGAGGAAGCTTTAGTGATCTGACACACGGATGTTTGAGGTTGCCAAGTCATTGTGTGTGTGTGTGAGCTTTAAGTTGCGAGGTTGATTTGCAAACAGAGAGGAAGGTGTGATCCAGATCCTTACGTTCAACACATTGCCTTTGCTTTTTGCGTAAAAGGAGAAGGTGTGCCATCAAATGCAGTAAATGTTACTCATCAATGTGTCCCTGTGCTCTTTTTCTCTTTATAGATGTCAGTGGCTTGTATACTGTGACGTTCAGGGATATATAATCCAGGTCACTGACTCATTTTCAAGGTATGAAGCAGTAACTCAACTTTTACTGATGCCGTTTTATCCTGAAAACAGTACAATGACATTATTAAACATTACATTAGAAGTAGGTCCGCAACTAACGATTATTTTGATGATCGATTAGTTGGAATTATTTTTCAAATTAATCAGATAAACGACCCACTTTCTTTTTTTTGTATTGACAAAACACAGTTTTCCACATCCTGCCCCAATGCTGTCCCTCAAACAAACGTGTCAGCTGAGCGATATGAAAACACACATATTAACCATGGTTTTAAGATTCAAGATTCAAGATTCAAGAGTTTTATTTGTCACATACACAGTTATATACACAATATACAACTGGCAGTGAAATGTAAACAGGTCCGCTCCATGGACAGTGCAAATAACAGTTACAAGAAATTAAATAGAAATAGAATAAAGTTAGAATAAAAAGTATTAACATAAGTAGAATTATAAATAAATCAAGTAAAAGATAAAAATAGGAAATAAGATAAAAATAAAAATATAAAAAATATGTGGATGATAAGTGAGATAAACTGTAGACTTAAAAATAAGTGGTTAACATAAAATATATAATATGTATATATAAAGAAGTATAATGTGCAAGGTTTATTACAGGTTGTTACGCAGTAACAATAGGGACGTAAAGTAAAGTGCAGTGCAATTGCAGTATGTGGATGTTAATGTATATTACAACATATAAAGCAAAAAATAAGTAAATAATAAAGGGTTATTATTTCCACGGTAACCACAAATTGCTGCTTCAAATCCATTGTTTAACTAAATTGTATTTTTGTGGTTATAATCAATACGCCAAAAAAACAACAACATGGTTTTACTTGAATAAAACCATAGTTCATTTTCATAAGGGTATGTTTGTGCTATACATTATGTGCAAAAAAGTTACTTAGCAAAAAGGACAGTTTAAATCCCTACATTAAAATGATATTAAAGAAAAATACAAGCTCTGTGTTAGCAGATTAGAGGAATGTTCTGCAGGAACACACACACACACACACACACACACACACTCACTCACTCACTCACTCACTCACTCACTCACTCACTCACTCACTCACTCACTCACTCACTCACTCACTCACTCACTCACTCACTCACTCACTCACTCACTCACTCACTCACTCACTCACTCACACACACACACACACACACTACCTGTGACTAATTTCTTTATCCTGTAGAAACGTCATCCATTTGTATTCAATCACACGCTGTTATCTCTTTACAGTTTCTACTCTCATAAAATACTTTTTAATAACTTTTTGACTTTTAAACCTAAATAGTGTCCAACAGCAGATATTTCAGCTGTGTGAAATGAATGTTTTTGCGCTGGATATTTATCGTCTCGCTCTCGCCTGCGTTCTGTCTGTTTGATGCGCTCGTTCAGTGAAGTTTGAAGCAGAACGGCGTTCATGTAAAATGGAAATGCACAGAAATACTGTGAATTAGTAGCATTTAGAGATGAGGATATAACCTGTAAAATGAACGTTTTGCGCTGAGGACGCACACGCATCTGTCAAAGCGCATGACAGGGTATGTTAAACGCTAATGCATTAGCTTGAAGCTTAAAATAAAGAATGGATTATCAGCTTGGATCACGTACCTTTCCTGCATCAGCTCACTCTATGGAGTTTCCTCCACTATTTTCAGATGCATTTTGTCCATAGAAATGCGTTAATCAGGGCTGTAATTTGGTGCGACTGGTGGAAGTTTTCCGTGCACTGAGGGCAGACCCGACTAATCGATAATGAGAATCATTGTCGATGATTTTTATTATCGTTTAGTTGTTGCAGCCCTAATTAAAAGTGCTATTCATTAGGGCTGTCACTAACGATTATTTTGGTAATCGAGTAATCGGTCAAATACTTTGACGATTAATCGAGTAATCTGACATTTTTGTGGTAAAAAAAAAGACCTCTTCAAAGACCTACTCCTTTAAAATGACTTAAAGCATATTCAATATCAATGAGGCAATAATGTTTGGTTCCAATAAATGATCAAAAGCAAGTAATCATATGGTTTTATAGAACAACACTGTTAAAATGAATAATATACATAATATATAAACACTCATCTTATGTACACATTATGTATTATATAACAAATTCAGAGTGTGCCAGCAGCCTGGCGATATTTGTTGTTACACTTTACAGCAGATCAACTCCTTGTTTAATATTGGCTAAATTACATTTCATTCAAATATTCACTTAATCAATTAAAATATTTGGCCAGCAGCCATATCACCCTGTAGCCCAAGACTGGTTTCCCACTGAAGCTAAGCAGGGCTGAGCCTGGCCAGTACCTGGATGGGAGACCAACTGGGAAAACTAGGTTGCTGCTGGTAGAGGTGTTAGTGAGGCCAGCAGGGGGCGCTCACCCTGTGGTCTGTGTGGGTCCTAATGCTGCGTTCACACCAAACGCGAATAGAGCGTCAAAATCGTGTCTACCGCGTCTAGTTTCACGCGCAAACATTTTGAATGCATTCGCGCGTCCGCGGCGAATTGGACGTGCGTAGAAATCGAGCGTTGGAAGCGAAATTGACGCGCGTTCAAGGCACTCCAGGAGAAATATGTCATAAAACACCACTCTGCCTCTTTTCATTTTCATAAAAAATATATATTAAGCATTAATAGCCACATAAATGTGGTCCAGGCGACTCCTACATTATCTTCACTGCATGTATATTTAAATATCTTTAAAATATAAAGTTATGAAACTTCTCTTTGCCCTCAGTCAAAACGATTTGGCAGACAACAAATTATAGATTCACGAAAGCAAAGATCGGCCGTTAGATCTACACAAGACGAACCACTACAGGACATCAGAGCCAGTGGCAGACGGCAGAAGGACTGGCCGAGGAAAGGCTGCTCTCGCCGGGGTTAATGAGCACTGAGCGCCTGGATCTCACAACTCCAAAAACACAAGATAATTTTTTTTAAATAGGTGCTCTCTATAAATAAACCATAGATTTGAGCTTTAAACAACTACATTATCACCTGAAAAAGTCTTAAAACTACATTTTCTGACACAAAACTTGTATTTTTAAATTATGCAGGGTTTCTCATCACGTCACTTTACCACGTGACCGCAGCGAGCAGGCTCCTGATTGGTTAACATGGCGCGAATTGACGTCAAAGTTAAAATTTTTCAATTTTTCAGACGCGAATTCACTTCAAACGCGTGAATGCACAAAAGCACCATTCGCGTGTAACTCGCGTATCGCGCAAGACGCTCAATTCGTGTCCAATTCGCGTCATTTGCGCGAACTGGACGCGCGAATGAGGCGGATTCGCGTCCTTCGCGCCACGCGAAACGCGCCTTCCGCGCCGCGGGACATTGAAATCACATTGCAATCACTCGCGCCAGACGCTCTATTTGCGTTTGGTGTGAACGCAGCATAACACCCCAGTATAGTGAGGGGGACGCTATACTGTAACAAGCATTGTCCTTTGGATGAGACGGTAAACCGAGGTCCTGACTCTCTGTGGTCATTAAAAATCCCAGGATGTCCTTTGATTAAAGAGTAGGGGTGTAACCCCGGCATCCTGGCCAAATTTACCCAATAAAACCTTGTTGTAAAGTGTTACCATTTATATTTTTCTCCCAATATCTCAAGCATCGCAAGCTTGTTGTGACTTGTTCAGAATCTGCTGGCGCGTCTGCTGTCATCTTTGCATCTTCAGCATGTCCCGCCTGGGTTAACGTCCTGTTTACAGACTTTGGAATATTTCCACACAAATGACATTTTGGGAAATTACTGCAATGCAGTTTATACACAAGTCCGGAATAGAGATAAAATAAAACGAAAAGCTGACCGGATCCAATTTACGGCCAGTCGACTGGTGCATCTCTGCACTGGTATTTCTCTCAGAATATGCAAAGCTTGTTTGCTTTACTTTCTGCAACAGTGCTAGCAAATCCCTGGTTATTTGCAGGTTAGTTACTTATGGGGTGGGTCTCGGATGCCGACTATTAAACCCTTGTTCAAATAAAGAGCTAAACCCAGATTCAACGTTCTAGCACTTTATATTTAAGTGTCTATTTAAAGGCGAACACAAAGGATGCATTAACACAATTCCCACTGGACACTCCAGCTCTTGAAGTGTGTAACATCTACACCGGTTTGTATAGACCTATAATAACCAATAATTTCAAGATATTCCTATCCTTTCCATACTTCAAATCCTTTCTTGGTGGCGGTCAAACCTAATATGTCATTTATAATTCCACTCTGCCTTTAACCATATGACCCGTCACCAGTAACCCCAGGCATTGCAAGTGTCCTCCTGCTGTTGAGCGATTTGTCTCAGTGTGTGTGTGTGTTGTCTAGCCACAGTGCAGCTATTGTTGGTCTGTTACTAGGGAGTGTTTGGCTGTACTGACACTATGGGCTGAGGGGTTAAAGGGGGGCTGGGGTATTTTATGACAGCCCAGCAGTAACAATGTCCAGTCAGCTGGTCAGTGGGGACTGTGAGAGCATTTGTTGTTTTGAACTTTGCACATGCTGCCATGTTTGCTGACACCAAGTAATGCGAAATAGTTTGTTTGGTTTTGGGGATTTTTTTCTTCTTCAACATGGATGTAAGTTTTGGTTTCCTGTTTAAAAGTGGACGGAATCTGTAAGGCGCTTAAACTCCTAGCCTGTGTTTTAGAATTAAGTTTGTATTGCTTGTGTATGATGTTCAGTGTTTCCCACAGATTAGAAACCAATTTGTGGTGGCGGGCGAGTGGGCGGGTGGAGGGGATGGGTTCAGTGATTGCCACAAATATCGATTTCAATCTTGATTCAGTATCAATTCATATTTATATAGCCTACTTTACATATAAGGAAAAATAAGTTTAACTATTTTAAACTTTTCTTAAATTATATTTGCTCGCATTCAAATAATATTCACTTTTGTGTGCTTATATAAGTATTATTCAAAATATTAAGATGTAAGTTATTAACTTTTTAAAATTTCACATTTAAAGAAATCTAGTGTTTGATCATGTATAAATATTTATTCAAATGCAAAACCTAAAAATAAGTAAGAAGATATGATCTGCAATACTTTGAGCAACTAGATAGCCTACATATTATTTATTAGTACTGTATATTTATTAAAGAGCCATACAGGCCTCTTTGCATTGGAATTCTCTATTTTAACCTTAATTACTACACTAATTGTAATATAAATAATACAAAATATTTTAAGTGGTCATTAATGGACCACAATTATTGCACAAATAGTAGGCCTATTTATTACCAAAAGAAATCCTTAAAATATTCAATAAATATTATTAAACTAAAATATAGAACATATAGGCTATTTAATTGAAAAATAGTTAAGGTCTATGGTCACATTTGACCACCAATGAGTATGATGTGAACAATTAGTAAGCAATGAGGGCTAAATACAAGAAAAACATTGACATTAATGTAACAATGTTGGGTCTATCATCACTCTCCATAATAAAATGATCCTGTAAATGTGGTTGACGTAATAATCAATGCACACTATGCTGTACTATACCAAAACCTGCTGCAAACACCTGTACAGTGAAACTGTTGTGTATCCGCAGCTTAAGCCATTCAAATGTATTGACAGCGCGGGTTTGTTTATAACTATTGAGCGCTCCATAAACCATGTGACCCCGCCCGCGCGCCGGGATATGAGAGCAGGTCGCAACTCTGTTTTTCAACGCCTCTGGCTTTAACTCTTACACATTAGCGCCAAAACGCTATTTATTGTTTGCATTTCGTATTAAATTTTAAAAGCTTAGACTTTAATATCAAAAGCAGGTTTGAGAGAGAGAGCGAGAAAGACGCATGAGTGAGAGATGGAGGGAGAGCGGGGAAAGGAAATGAAAAAAACACGCTGCGTGTTTTAAATAGAGTTAAAAGGTTAATGAATGACGACACGCAATGTGTGGCGGCCGGTGTTGATTCTGTGGCGCACCGAAACACTGATGTTATTGTGGTTAGGTTCATTGACAAACTCAAAAAAAATGCTTGAATATAGTATATCAGGGCTGGGTTGGCAATATTACATTGACTATTATCTATTTTAATCAATCATCTTTTACCTGGTAAAATCTTAAAGGGGTAATTTTAATTTTTACATACTGTTGTCTGAGGTCAACTTATGATGTTTGCGTGGTTTTTACATTCCAAAACATCACAATGAGTAAGTAATAGGCTATTTTCTGCCCTGGTTTTGAGCCTAGCTTCTGTTTTTATGGGCGTGCCGCATTGAGGACTTGGAAGTAAATGCCCACTGCTATGATTGGATGACAGTTTTGAATATTATAATGAGCTCCGGCTCCCCCGTCAGTACATGTGAGGAATGTGGAAAAACGGCAACCGGAATGATTCGCCCACGGGGCTCGCAAAATGTCAAACAAACACAATGATTTATCTCTCATCCACCCGCAATTAATTACAATGTTATTTTTGATTACATGGCCCGCACGAATCACGATCGGTGGATATAACTGCAAACCGCGCATCACTAACACATGCACGGAAGCCAAGTCCGTGCATTAGCAGAACTTCACTGCAGACAATTCAGCATATTCAAAATTTCCACGATTGTATTTTTCCTTCAAATAACAAGTCAAGAATGTGAATAACGCACATCAAGAAAGGAATGTTATTTCACTATTTAAGATAGGCCGGTGATGCATTTTGGTAGCTCACTGGAAAACACATTTGAATAATCCTCATGAAAACAAGTTGTGACAGGCACCATTTATATTTCTACAACAAACTGGAGTAGAGACATATTTATATAATTTAATTAAAAGATTGATATTAAATTTGCCTTATGTGCAATTTAAAAGTTTGTATAGGACTGATTTGATGAATAGCAATTGATTTTGAATGCTGTTATTTATTTTAACCCTTAATATTATAGTTAATGCAAGGCTCGACAGTGCGAGCATTTCACTTGCATTTGCTACTAAAAATATGTGTGCGAACTGTAAAATGTGTTAGGGATTATGTGTGCGAATAAAACGTAGGTCCCTGCAGGTCTTTAAAAAGTTTTATCAAGTTTAAGGTTATAAAAAGTTTGCTTGTAAATGTCTCCTTGTATCCGTTTATAAAAAAAAAAAAACTAAAGTTCTTTATGCCCTCCTAAATTTTTCTAATTAGGATCACATGTGCTCCTTGGGAGAAAATTAGCCTAAGCGCTCTAGAGCACCAACTGAGATCTCACTGAATAGTTTACAGCATTAAAGACAATTTTCATTTTGGTGCATCCTTAATAAGCATCCCTAGCTCATAATCCATCTAATTGTTTATTTATTTTAAAATAATCATTATTATTTACAACAACCTTTGTCCGCCAAACCAAAGTCAGTAAGTCTAACCATCATGCATGAAGCCAATTTGCTGTTGTAACAATTAAATCATAAAAGCCTCATATCTTGGAACCTTAATGTAGACCCTCATGATTTTGTGTCAAGGTCATGAAGGTCACAAGTCTCTTGAGCATATATGAGCTTAAGCAAAGTGTTGTTTTTGCCCCACTTGACTAGTGTGGAGATTCTATCACCATCCTCAGGCTGATCAGAATCGCTTTTTCAGGATTTGAGTAACAGGATCTTTCTTTGGTCTCCGTTGCTTTTTGAGGCAGAAATCAACCTCAATTGCCATTTCCTTCAGTGCCAGCAGGAGAATCTGGGTTGGTCACCATGACCGTGTCTGTGTGTAATCGCAGAGGTTACCACTGTAGGCCGTGAATAGAGCACCATAGGGGACTACGGCCCGTCCTGCTGGGTGACTCGACTTCCTTGTTATTCGACATCTCGGTTGGCTTTCTTTTATTGTCACCAGTGTTGGGGGTAACGCATTACAAGGAACTTGAGTTACGTAATAATATTACTTTTTCCAAGTAACTAGTAAAGTAACGCATTACTTTTCAAATTTACAAAAAATATCTGAGTTACTTTTTCAAAAAAGTAATGCTAGTTACTTTTTCACATTAATATAAAATCAGTCAAATGCAAAATCAGAGTACTATGCAAACCTCCAATGATTAAATGTTAAATAAAACAACTATTTTTATGCATAATCTACCTTTATATGTAATTTACCAATGTCTTGCTGCTGACCTTTGATGATGAAAATTATTAGATTTTTTGGTTTTTATTGGTAACTTTTTTCTCCTGCATCCTCTTCTACTATTATCCAGAATGGCAGAAGAGCTGCGCCCTCTACTGTTCATGCGTGAGTTTGCATTTTTACCTCTGCCTGGGGCTTATTATTTATATTTTGGTATGAAGAGGTCTTTACCGTTGCACAAAAATATAACTTTTTTTTTTGTTATAAACAAAAACAAGCCCAGCCCAGGTGAGAAAAAGTAACGCAAAAGTAACGTAACGCATTACTTTTCTTAAAAAGTAACTAAGTAACTCAATTAGTTACTTTTTAAGGGAGTAACGCAATATTGTAATGCATTACTTTTCAAAGTAACTTTCCCCAACACTGATTGTCACCTCCATAGGGCTGTACGATTAATCGAAAAATAACCGAAACCGACATTCAGAACCTCTAACCGACGTATTTTTCCCATGTCGGTTATTTCGGTTTTCACGTGACTCCGCCCCGTCAGCCGTCAGTCACATCAAGTGCAGTTTGAAGGCACACAGAGAGATGCAGGAGCAGTTATCTGTGTTTATAGATGCCCAGAATCACTATAGGAACTGCATGTTTTACACAGTTTATACAGGTCAGTTAATTGCCGTTCTTTTGCGCACACACACACACACACACAGAGACGGCGCGCGCAAGCCCTGAAGCCAGATCGCTTTCACTTTCGTGCTCATAAAGTTTGTCAAGTACATGCGTTTAAAGGCTTGCCAGTTTCAACATTTATAGCGATTGTGCACTACCGGTATTCAAAAACAACAATACGGAAAACGTATCCGTTCAGTGCTCAGCTTTTTTCTGTGACACAGAGAGCCGAGCCGTGTCGCGGCTCTGACAACACGCGCGCCCTGAAGGCAGACCTCTTTCACCGGTCCTCACAAAGCTTTGTCATTTGTATGTGGTTTAAGCCCTGCCAGTTTGAACATTAAAGCGAGTTTCGGCCATCAGATGTGTATTATGTTGAACTAATGCCTGATATATTGTGACAAACGAACACTCAGACAGAAGCTCGCACATCACGCGAAGATCGCGCGCAGAAACGCAGTCTCAACGCTGTCCTGTGACTAAAGTAAAGTAACTTAGAAACTCAACCGTTATAGTCATACATTTTAATACCTTTTGAAGTACAAACCACAGCTTCATAATGAATAGAGACAGTATGAGTAATTCACACACACAATCTCTCTGTCATTAATGCATTCAGATAAATGTAATGTAGGCCTACTGTGCTAATGTATCTGTATCTGATGTACAACAAGCAGAAATCTGCCCCATAGACAATAACTGCTGAAAGTGAACCGTTTCCTTCAAGTAATTTAAAATCACAAAGAAATGCACTTTTTCATTAGAAAAAAAATCCACCTGTTCTATATATAAATATGTAGAACATATTTACAGTACAAACCTTATCAGTGAACTTACTCAAAAACCTTGTGAGGGCAAAAAAAAAAAAAAAAAAAAGCAAAATAATCGTTCATTATTCGTAATCGAGGTAAAATGTTCAATTAATCGAGGTTTTTATTTTTGGGCAAATCGTTACAGCCCTACACCTCCATGATTCTTGACTTTTGTGAGTTTTGCTGTGAAGTTGTCTGTATTTAGGTCAGTGGTCTTTGTAGACCAAAGACTTCATTTAAACAAGTTGTCGTCTTTACAACTGTCCACCCACGTAAAGATGAAACGGCATGCACAACCCATTATACATTCAACAAGGACAAAGAACGGTTGGATTATATTCATTAGGGGTGCACCGATCCGATATTAGGATCGGATATCGGCCGCGATACTGACAAAATAGCTGGATCGGGGATCGGAAAAATGAACAGATCCACAAGCCGATCCAGGTGTTTTTTTCCGTCGCAGCAGAACCTACGTCATTCGTCAGCTTCACGTGTGTCGCTTGCTAGAAGGGAGCGAGCCAGAGAGTCGGCTGTGTGGAGGAGATATTTCACGCTTGCCACGCCAACTAGTTCGTCGCTGTTTCGAGGGTATTACTGCAAAGTCAGGGTCTTTCCTGCATTGACATTTTTTTGACGGCCAAAGCCTAATTTGATGAGTTATTGTGATTTACGAGTGATGTAGAACAGATGCTGCGCTTGTGACTGAGTGACAGAGAGACCGATCTGAGAGCTCCTCCCCCGCGCGCGCTCTCTGGGTCTTCAAAATAATCAGTGTTCGCTCTCATATTTCACATATTAATCCAAATCAAAAGCTCGGAAGACCGAAACCATGTTGCACGTGACACATTCGGACAATTTTGTCCTTGAATTATCACTGGGTGTGAATTGCGCTCAAAAAACATTGACTCTTCTCTGACCAGCTGACATAAAGCATACTTTCAATAAGCGGGAGACAAATTATATCCAGTTATGAAGTGTTTTCTGTGTGTTGACATCTTTCGCGATGTTCTAACAGACGGGATTCGCACACAACGCGTCTGCTAATGTCCGATTCGTGACCTAATGACTCCTTTGAACCGAATCATTTTAACGACTGGCCAGAACAACTGATCCGTCCAACACTGAACTCATGAACTCAGTTTATTAATTTACTCAGAACGCAACTGAAATGAGAACACAAGTGTGCTTACCCAATTTAGCAAGAGTGGGTAGTAAGAATTATTTTTAATTATCAACAGTATTTCATCTTATTTCTGTTGACAATGTGTAGTAAAATAAATAGGCCTAGCCTACAATCATTTAATCTGGAGTGAGGTGAAACCAGAACAAAGTTGTTATTAGCTAGCTGAAAATTTTTAATAAATTGCATATGGCAGAAAATTAGACTATTTGTTAATTTGTAATGCTACTTTTTAATATTGATATGATTATATACCAAAACAATTATCTGTAGTGTAAAAAATGTTTGGTAACTGTCAGATTACTATTGTATGTTTGACCAATAGGCCTACACTGTTTTTTGTTTCCACTGCTACATTTTATTTATTTAAAGAAGTTAGATTACATTCTATTTTAGATTTGAATGCACAATTGTTTTTTAAATAAATAAGAATTCAACACCTTACATACATCTGTTATTTTGTCTTAGTTATGTTTAGTTAGTAAAGTCTGGTGCCTTTAGTCTCTTCAAGGAAGGTATAAGGTGGAAGATATACAGTTTATTATTAATTCAACAATATATCGGATCGGTATCGGGTATCGACAGATACACAAAGCCCAGGCATCGGTATCGGTATCGGGACTGAAAAAGTCGGATCGGTGCACCCCTAATATTCATAGTGATTGGCTTGTGAACAGAGAACATTCTGTGTTTGATCACGAAAACACAGAGACTTTGACTGGGATGTGGAACATTTAGGGTGAACTATTCCTTTAAGACATTTGAATGGAATACAAAGTCGTGATCTTGTTTTTGAGACCCATTTTTGAACCTTTTTATTTGGTAAAAATGTGACCTTTGTACATCCATCGGAGGCATGTATAAAGAATAGCAGTTTAAATAGAGGTCGACTGATAGTGGCTTTTACCGATAACTAGGTTGGGTCGTACTTTAAAATCGATACTGGATAAAAAAACAAACATCATACTTACAGTAAAACAGTGCTGAACTACTACATTAACACTGACTACAAACCTGGTATAAATGACTGGCGGGCAACAGCCTAGCCTTGTTTTGTCCTCCAGGTGGGCTCTATAAGCGTGTGACGTCACGTGAAAACTATACATTTTTACAGCATGTATTAATATTTGAGCAACACAATTGTACCTTTATCATTCATGTTAGGTCATAGTGCATTAACTAAGGTTAACAGATCAAATACAAATTAAAACTCAATTAAAAAATATATTAGTAAATGTTGAAATTAACAACGAACAATACTTCCACAGCATTTATTAACCTTAATTAATATTACAAATTACTATAAAGTGTTACCATTTCATATAAATCCAGTCATGCGTAAAGATGGCCATCTTTAAATATCTACACAAAGGCCAAAGCACTGACATTACATAAATGTATATATTACATGTATAGTCTCATTTTATTTGCTTGTATTTTAGAACACTTGATGATTATCGAATCAAAATAACAAAATATGTATTTCAGTAACATTGAAAAAGAACTGAAATCGGCTGCATGACAATACAGTTTGCTTTCTCACATCACTAGCTTTAAATATGCAACTTTGCCAGCTAATGAATGCATAAAAGTGACCAGCTGGATATAAACGAATGCAAATAGATGGTAACAATTGTGGCATTAAACATTTGGGTTGGGCTTGCGTGTGTGTTTGTCACATTGTTTTAACCACTTGAGTGCAACATCTTGTCAACAAATGAATGACTTTATAGTGATATGTCAACATGTACTGTATACATATCTTTCCGCTGTGTTTTTTAAATGTGCATCTGATGTTTCAGCTCTCTCCGTGCAGCGCACAGCCTCACGTGTCAAAACAAACTCCACGAGGAGTCGGTTATTCCATCTCTAGATGCCGCTCTCATTCTGTATAATGCCAGCGGGCCCTTATCAGCTGCTCCAGCAACGGATGCAACCCGGAGAAACTATCATATGGATTTTTGCAGATAACCGATTGTTCCACCAATCAGCTATCGGTGCCGATTAATCGGATAAAACCCATCAATCGGTCGCCCTCTAGAGCAAAATATCAAGTAATTTACATGATAGAGAAATGTATAGTTTTGATGAAAGATTGCAAAGACAAACATTTATTTTTTGAAGATGAATTATTTAATCCTTAAGGGGTAACTAAACCCCAGCTCAGCACTTAACTCCACCCACTGGCAATATTTGAAAAATGCTGAAAAGTGGGCGGAGACATAGGGAATGAACCAAGGGCGGGACTGAGCGGAGAGCGTGCATCTGAGACCCGCAGTTGATTGACAGCTGTCTGACTCAGGGAGTTGCAAAGATGGAGAATGACTGGAGTGACGCCAGTAGCTTTGCAACAGAGCGGTCATTCTCCCCCACCTTCACCTGAAGTGGAGGAGGGTGAAAGGTCTGTAGACACAGACCCAGAGCCTTATCAATGCGAGCTGCTGGCTCAAACTGCGTTAACTCCCGATGCCGACGATGCTAGCAAAGAACAGTCAAATCCTTTCACTGAATGCCACTAAAACTACATCTGACACATACAATGTATTTTCATTCAAATTAACTGAATCTAAGCAGCGCAGGACCAATAAGTTCAAACCTAATAGCCTTTTATAAACAAATTTCCTCAAATAAAAGTTAGACTATAGGTGTTTCTCAATGTCAAGGATACTTCCTCTGCAGGACTGGTCCTTCCAAGTCACTTCCTTCAGAGGCTAGGCGAGGCTCCTCTTTAGCATTCGGAGAACAGGTAAATGGAACAGGCTAGCAAGTGCACGTCATTGCGTCATTACATCAGTGAAAAGGTCTGTTAGCCATCAATAACGTAATTTGTATGATATCAATACGGTAGTCATTTATACTGGCATTTAAACGTTAAACTTTACTTATATTTACTATGGTTATAACAAATGTTTGGTGACGTAAATATTGCCCCGTTAGCGCTCCGACTCCGCCAACGTCCGATATTTTGTATTTTTTGAACAAGATAGCAAAGCTGCGCGCATAGGATTGTGGGTGATTTGAGAGCGCGAAGTGCGCGAAGTCTACTCGTATGCATCCTTTCCTGTATATGGCATATTTTTCGAACGAAGGACTCAGACCTTGGTTGATATTCCGAGGATCCTCGACATTGGAACAGCCCTTCGACGGACGTCGATGACGTAGCATCCTCGGAATTCTGGCTTCCGAGGATCCTTCCTTGACATTGAGAAACGCCTTATATATGCCAGCACGTTACGGTATTGTTGTTTGTTACCATGGCAACCACTTGCGTGTCAGGGTTTGAAAGCGCGTCTCATGAATGAAAATTATCTGTACACATGACGGGCGGCAATAATATCGCAAGAAAAGCCTGACGTGTACTGGCAACTGCATTATTTAACCGTATTTTCTTCATTTATAATGTTAAAGCAAGTGTCAAGTGAGTTCATTCATAATGTTTCTACTTCATGTAACATGAGAGTTCATACTGGAGTGAAGCCGTTCTCATCGTGTGATTGGGGGAAACATTTCTGAGGGCGTGGTGAGCTCGTGCCAGGGGCGCGGATAGTGAGCCGTTGGAGGTGCCATCCTACGCCACGATGTACCACAACGTCCAATAAGAAAATTTAACTGCAGTAGCCACCGTTCAACCTTAAGAGGGCAGCACTTTGGCGGTTTTACACCATATTTTATAGAATTAAAACACTTTATACTCAAATGTCAAAACATTTACTCGAATCAATGAACAGCATTAATAAAGCCCCAGTGTTACAGATCATTAACTAAAAAAAGTTTTTTGGGGGGTTCGGTACCCTTTAAGAAAAGAAGCGGTGTCAGTTTTGTTTTAATGTTGACTAACTACATTGTTGTGTTAATTCTGGTCATACAGGTTTTTAATTTCAATCGGTTTTTTTTTGTTTTGTTTTTGCTGCATGTGACTCTTAGTCAAGACTTATGCCAGCAAATCTTCGTACTGGAATAACATTATTGAAGGTTATGGTAAGATGCCTCCGGACAGTGGTGTTTGGAGGGAGTTACCCAAGTCCTTTTTTGATCTTATCAGTTGATTCAACACCAAACCATGAGAGGCATAACCATGGTAGTGATAATGGATCAGACAGCTGAGTGAGATGGGTAGTGTGTGTGTGTGTGTGTGAGAGAGAGAGAGGGATACAGTGTCATCCTAGTAGGAGTATTGCACAGCTCCTGTGGTGTAGACTGCACACAGCCTTTGAATAAATGATGGAAGTCCTATTTCTTCAGCCAAATGACTCCAGCTGAGAGCCGACACTGGAAGAACTTTTCCATGCTGCTAATTCACTTCCAAGGGTATTGATTTGAGAAGACCAATCTACTTTTTGAAAAAGTACATCCTTTGTCTTCTAGGATTAAGGTGGTTTGATTGTATTTGAAGACTGAGCAGATTCGATTTATGGTGTGATTACTTGTAATTGAAGCATCTTCCTCTTGCAGTAGGTGTGGAGCATGTGGGCCAGCTGCTGCGGCTGGCTCTGTCTGGATGATTCCACTGTGGAGGACACCAGAAGTAGCACACATCATCAGGCCTTCACAAACTCTGGCTTCAGCAGTTACCCATCTCCCCCTGCTCCAGAACACACGTGCAAGGCCTGTGGAGGTCGCTTTGACAGCCTCGCCAGGAAGGTAATCATATGACATGACGACTTACAGTTCCTTCTTGTATTGTTTAGCTTTAACATACAATTATTTGGTGAAGCAATGCCATCAAATAGTAGTTGATGAGTCCTTGTACAGGTCTCCCACAGTCATGGACACATTTGTAAATAAAAGGGAATTTTAAAACCTGAACATTTCTCTAATGAACAAGAATGTATTTTTCTAGTTGTGCTCTGTTCTGAAGTATTGCTTGATGTTTTCGCATTGTTTTGTAATTTGTGCACAAATTGCTGTTGTTTTTTCTTTAATGTATTGGACAAACGTCGACAAATCAGTATATTATTCATTAAGAGAATCAGTCTGAATTTGAATGACAATTAAATGTCTCTATTCAATCACATATGACTGTTAAAGCCATGGAAATAATTTGGTTAAAAAGTGTCTGAAAGGATAGTTCACCCAAAAATTGTCATCCTTTGCTTCATCTTTTACACCTGGGCTCCAGACTAACATTTGAGAGCACTGGCACCGGTGCCACTAAGTACTTTTAGTTAATTTAATCATAAAATTACTATTTTTAAGTGCAGTGAATAATAATATTTCATGCTTGTTAATTGGACATTTGACAGTAAAGAACTAAGCTTGAAGTGAAACGCAGATAACAAATTTATTAACCAGAGTAGTGTGCAATAACCAAATTTTTATAGGGAAAATTTAAATATTCTACTCTTATTAAATGTACCATTGATCTCTTTATCACACTGAACTGACCGACAGCTTCAGTGGTTATAAAAAAAGCGCTCTTTACTTGCTCCTAGGTATAGATATAGCCTCAATTATAGCCTCAATTAGGTATAGATATAGCCTCAATTATATCACGATATTTCAAGAATATTCGCGATAATGATATTTATGACGATATAGAAAAAAATATATGGAACAAAGTTTTATTGGTTATTGCAGCTGGTAGACAGCAGCATTTATTAGTGCAAACAAAACCATAACAATAAACTACTAATGTAATTTATGCCATGGTCTGTCTGAATATTTGATTCTGATTGGCTGGAAGGTGTGCAATAAAATCGTTAAATGCACAGGTAGTTCCAAATCAGATGAATCCTCACTCTATATTAATGCGCTGAGGTCCGTTTACACGGAGCGCTGTAATCGATTTAAAAGTCCAAACCGAATGAAAATGCTCCATATAAACACCTCAATCGGAATAAAAATATAAGTTATAATGTTGACGAGAGGAAAGTAAATTTTTCTGAAGGGTAAACTTTTTATTTCGTAACAAGTTATGAAGATAATATTGGAATAATGACACCGACATAGCCTGGCTACGCCATCTCATCTGACAGCGTTTGTCCCAGGCACTTTCTGCTTCAACTGCGCCTGACCGAAGAAGGTGTTTCTTACAGCAACACCAGATTGGTTTAGATAACGTCTCATGTAAACCGTCCACAGAATCGTTCAATCGGAATGACATAAGTGTGCATGTAAACGAGGCTATTGAAGCGCGCACTCACACACACACGCGCCACTCGCATACAGAGAGGCGAGATCGCGCTGCACGTTCATGAGCACAGAAACTTGTTTTTAACGCCGTTCCATGACTTTTAGCAATAAAATGGCTAAGTCACTGGATCCCTACATTATATTTCTCAGCAAAGTAGCTCTCTTTTTAGGTACTAAATCGTCATCGGAGGCTGACATGCTGCTCTTCGTGTATACTTTCATACAGGAGGTGTTGTTGTGCACGCTAGGGAATGTAAATGCGCCATACGTCATTGCGTCGCTATATCATTGATATCGCGATATGACACTTTTTTTATCATGTAAAAATGTATACCGGTATTATCGTGGACGGTATGATATGGCTCACCCCTACTTGCTCTGTGTAATTCTGTCACAATTTGTAAAGTTTTTATTTTCCATGAGACTTTGTGACTTCCTACTTTTGTCCATATATTAGGGAGCAGAAATGACTAACAAGTCAATAAGTGCTCCTCTTCTGCCATCTACTAGTTATAGTGGTCATTTCATCGTACAGGGCTTCCAGTACGGTGCACGTGTGTAATCTTTAACAGTTAATAGTCCGCTTGTTTTACATACTTCAATCCGAGTTCCCACATGAACATATTAAGTAGGGGTGTAACGATACACCAATGCCACGGTTCGGTTCTGTTTGCTTTGCTGTGGGGTCAGGGTTCATGGCAGGGCACCAGCAATAATAACACTAGATTCACTTTTAACTTAATAATAATAACAACAGCAATAATTGAACTCAATAATAACAACAGCAATAATTGAACTTATTAACTTTATCTTTTTTAACTTTATACATTGGCTTCACGTTTCCATTAGAGCAGTTAGCATACCTGAGTAAACTCAAATTAAATAAATGTCTCCGCTGTAGACTATAATCTACTCATTTTACCATTTGCCATAATGTAAAAAAAAAACAAGCACATTTATTTCATAAAAGTTGATGACACACACAAGTAATGTCCCACTTTAGCCTACTTAACAAACATACTTTTTATGAATATGACTAATACTGATTAATAAATAGGCCTATAAGTTACAGCTGTTAGATAGTTTTAGTGCCTTACTTTGTTATTTTGTTTATTTTTAAATTAGCAGGGTTTTTTTTGTTAATACTATAAAGTGAAAATAAAGTGGCATTTTGTGGTTATGGAAACAACAATTACCAATGGTAAATACACAATACTTCATGAACTGTTAGTGAACCATGAAAACTGCTCCTGATGAACAGAATGAACATCACACCTGCATGCCTTCCCAGCTCACACACGTCAAACCAGTTACGGGATTTATTGGTACTTTACTTTTATTTCAACGTTGCATGATCGTAGTTTCTCTTGTGCTTTATATACGGCGCGCGCAACTAAAGAGTGTGCACTACGAACACAGTAACGGCCACCAGGAAAGCGGTTTTCTGAGGTGAGAGAGATTTTTATTTCGTAACAAGCTACGAAAATGAAGATGTTGCTGGGACTCCAAGTTAGCATTTTGCCAACCTGGCTCAATGGGGAAACTGGCTCTTTGTCCTTCCACCACTTGAGCGATCACCGAAGTCATGTGACATGCACTTGGAGGACAAAAGTTAGTGTATGCTTAGTAAATAATATTATTATAATAATATTTAGTAAAAATACAGCTCTTATTAAGTGTTAAAAGTGTACTAATTACTATTTAATCAAATGTCAATGAAGAACAAATTATTTAGTGGCATATGGTGAAGTGAGAGCTGGGCCGTGGCAGCAGGGGCGGGGCGCGCTCGGTTCCTCATGAGGTTATCGCGGTTCGTACCGTGGGTGGTGTATCGTGGTTTTTCGGTTCAGTTTGAATATCGTTACACCCCTAATATTAAGTATTCTGTCTATTTTATCATGAAATTCAAACGATAAATTCCGTTTTGACGCTCTTTAATTTAATAAACTTGAATCAACATCTATCAACAAGGTATGTTGAGGATACATTACAATATATATACAAATAGCAACTGAATTTAGGCTCTGTTATATTATAGTAATGTGCACGTAAGGGCTCCCTATATAGTTTACACTTTACAGCATTAGCAGAGATATTTTTTTTATCTTTAAGAATGTTTAGTTGTAATTTAATTCATTTAAGGGCAGACACAATTTGTTCAGTAAACCACTACTTAATTAAAAAAAAAATATATATATTTATTTTTGCTGTACCGAACCGTGATTTCAAAAACCTGGGTACGTACTCAACGTTATGTGTACCGTTACACCCCTATTTATAACAGAGGGCCCTATCATACACCCGGCGCAATGCGACGCCAGACGCGGCGTAAGTGTTTTTTGCTAGTTTCAGCCTGACGCAGTTATCATTTTCACATCCAGCTCCACGTTGTTTAAATAGCAAATGCACTCGGGCCCATCTGTTCGCCCATGGGTGTGCTGGTCTGAAAACCAGGTGTGTTCAGACGCATTGTTGTTTCTATTTTGAGGAACTGAAAATGACTGCGCCATTGACCAACAAAAACCTGGTCTAACGTCAATAGCGCAGTATTTTTTGTGTTATTTAAAGGGCGTGTTAGTAATATACACCTACACACCCATGTCTCATTAAGAGACTAGGTACAACCCTTTGAGACCATGCGCCTGGTGCGCCAACCGTTTTTGCCGTCGTTAAACTAGCAAAAGTGGAGTCGTACACGCCCTAAGTGCACCTGCGCCATGCGCTCAGATCATTAAAATAGTTCCCAGAGTATCCGCTTGTTAAGTCGTGACATAAGGAGCGCCGTTTCTGGGTCCAAACCTCAACTCGTTTCACTTCATCGACGGCCGTTTATGAACGCTTTTTATTTTATATTTAAACATCAAACATATTAAAAAGTTAAATATTTAAATACGTACAGTCTACACAACAGTTATGATTATAATTTTTTTTGTAGTATACACCACATTGTGTGTGTATATTAACACCATTTGTTGTTTTTCTTGTGGGATGAGAGCGTTTGGACCCGGAAGCTCTGCCGCGTGACGTCAAACTTAACAAACGGATTCTGTGCTGATTTTGAATTCATCTCACTATTTCTTGCAGCAACGTTATTAATACTGTAGCAAATTCAAAACCACTGGATCTACCAGCGCTGTGCAGTGACGTTGTTGTTGCATGCTCGAGATTAAAGTAAAGTAATTTGAGTGAATCATCCTGATAGCATGCATAAATTGTATTGGTTTTATAATATGAAAGTTTATTTGTAATTAAAGTCCAACCCAATTGCAACACACCTATGAGTGCATTGACGTCTCTATGAATAGGTCTTAAACCTATGCTTACTGATTATTGTGCTAGATGTTCGGTTATTCCAGGTCCAACTGGCTGTATTGCTGAAGACCATAAGGCCTTGCTCATTCTAGTAGTTCCTCTTGAGATTCCCACACGTTATTAAAAACCACAGCATGTTTTAACCTACTGAGAACCTTATGCAGGTCAATTAGACTAGCAGAAATTCTAGACCGTGCTGTCAGATATGGGACATATTTCATTGTGTGAAGCGTCCTCCTCCAGCGTGACTAACCCTGCTCGCCTCACGAGGAGAGTTGTCTGGAATGCAGTTTGTAAACTGTGGTTCGAATGACAGTACAATGGGGCATATCGATGTCATGGCCATTGTACCAATTCTTTACAGTAGTGCTTCTATTGTCACACCGCGCTCATGTAATTCCTGCACGCGCACCTTACGTAAGAGTGACTAGAGAGAGTAACATTGGGATCAGGTTTTCTGACTCAGTTTGTTTTAAATTGGATTGGAAGTTTTTGATGTTTGAAAGCAAGCTGTTTATAGACTTACTAGTGGGTAAGACATAGAATAGAGCTCAATAGTGACTGCTAGGGTTGTGCCGATAGACGATAGGGTTGTGCCGATAGACGATAGTATCGTGTATCGACCATAGTCAGAAATATCGCCAATATTTGATTCCTTTGATATCAAGAAGATAATTGGCTCTTTTTCCTAACCTGATCTCACAGAATTCTGTGAAATGAACTCGGCCCCCTTAACTCAAAATCCGTGGCAGTTTCACGAAATTGCCGAAAGTGATTCTTATGCAAGTCAATGACAGTAAAAAGTAGACATGATTTTATGAATATTTATAGGCTACTTTTATATTTTGGAGCAACTAACTCCACTCCTACCATAAACCTACCCACTCTCAACAATATAAAACGCGTAACAGGCAAATACAAGTACAGTCACAGGTATTTATTGCAAAAACTGACCAAAAACAGTATAAAAGTATTAACTCATGTTGCATTCCAAGTCTTCTGAAGTCACACGATGTCTTCATGTAAAGAACAGAGCTGATCTTAATGTTTTAATCGCTAAAATGATGATCCCGCCGCTCCGTGAACACACTCATTCATATCTCATTCAAATGATACACACGACTCTTTAGCGTGACGCAATCTGTCACGAGACACACGAGAGCCAATGGCATTTTACAATCAAAGCCGACGTAATGACGCAATTGGTCACGAGACGTCCGACAGCCAATGCTGTCAAAGCTGACGTAACGTTTCTTCCGGCGGTAAAATTTGAAATGTGTTTATGATCTTCGGCGGATGAACTCGACGCTGCTGATCGCTTTTGGGGATTTTCTTCACACAAATCAATCGTTTGGCCTCGGAACACTTGGAATATTTGTACTTTATGAATAAATTGTGCCTGCAGTCGTATCTGCCTGTTAAATCATGTTTTTTATAATACACAAATGGGTAGGTTTAGGCAAAGGATTGGGTTACGTGTTCAAAACGTGTCTAAATACTGTAAATAAAAAAAACTGAAATAATTATACATAAAATTATTCTGGCTGATTAAATCGAGAATCACACTCCATGTCATAATGGCAAAAATAGTAGTTTCATGACGATAACCAACATGCCCAACGCGTCTGTATACGGTCATTGACTTGCATAGGAATCACTTCCGTGGACCCATCGCAAAATTTTCGCAGATTCCGTGAAACTGCCACAGATTTTGAGTTAAGGGCCCGTGTTCATTTCACAGAATTCTGTGAGATCAGGTTGCTTTTTCCCATTGTTGTATTACACAGGGATCTACACTGCGACCATAAGGGTCGCATTTGCGACTGTGAAAAAATATTTAGGCGCACCAGTGCGAGTGACCCAATCGATTCTCTTTAATAGATAAAGATAAATAAAAACTACGGTACATAATCAGTGTTTATATTCTGACTGTTTTAGTCCGGTTCGGGTCGCACCGCTACAGAGGAGCACAGTACCTGCGTCACTCGCCATAGACATAAACAGAGAGAAGTAGATCCGGCTGCACTCTTCTTCCACAAGACGCATGCAGCACAAAAGTTACCAAAAGGCATAATTGCAAATGTGATTCTGATCTGGTACAAGAGTCCAATAAACATTTGTCTATTTTTGCTCTCTTTTGTGAAAATAGTTTCAAACAAAGCCACACCAGAACTGTTGCGCATCTGCAAAGCAACGGTGATTCCATGAATCTGCATTTTCAACGTTTGATTGAATGACTCGCACATTAAGACTCGCCGCCACGTTGCATAGACTTATGTAAAATATCAAAGTCAATATATATCAATATCTCAAACAAAGTAACTTTTGTTTTTTTTTTTTTTTACATATTTCTAAATTCAAAAACGTATATATTTAAAATATTCATACACCATTATTTACCCATGAGCTGCATTAAACAGTCTAAATAGCGCTTCAGTTCGAGCTTCTGTGCCACTTCTGCAGGGCAATGACGGATCTTTTCATGCTGATTTAATTTGATTGGTAATTTGGTCTGATTGTGTCTTATTGTAAAAATGTAATGTAGTGGGAAAGTTACAATGGGAATGTCTGTTATTGATCAGAAAGTGCTCCCAAATTTTTGATTGTGCTCCTAATTGTTTTATTATCATTATCTGGCTAGTATTATTATTAGGAAATGAATATTAGAACCTACAATTTATTTGCCTTCCCTAACATCACCACATAACTTGCAACACCGGCACACGCTTGTTTTGAGGACTCAAAGAAAATGTTTCAACATCCCACATCAGAATTGCAGGATATCAATTCACAAATAGAGGCAAGAGTGCTTGTTATAAAACAGATGCATCATTCTTATACAGTTGTTGTTTAAACCAAGGCAAAAACGGCACTGTTGTTTGTCAGCATTTTGTTTTGTTTCACACTAACAAAACATTTTAATAACGCTAATAAAAATGAACACTGAATATTGGGTTGGAGCTCTTCATTTTGAACTCTCAAAGTGCACCAGATTGATGAATTTAACATTTAAAATGCACAACATTTTCTTAGGGAGGGGGGCATGTCCCTGTACCCCCCCCCCCCAGAGGGACAAAGGTCCAACCACCACAGTTTCACCAAAATCCTGTGGGAAACACTGGTTTAGGATGTGGGATTAATATGGTATTAATTTTATTTGTAAAGGACTTCAAAAAGATCTTAAAAAAGTCTTACATTTGTAAAATAACTGGAAGCAAATTACACCTGAAGCAAATTTTTAAATCTTGACTAGACAGACTTGTTTGCACCGATTAATTGTTCACCATAAGACTAGGTTATGTTTATTTTGTGGATCGTAGACAGGAAATTAGGAGTGAGGATTGAGAGACGGGACCTGAGCCAACAGGCGTGTCTGAGCGTGTGCATTGAGCCACGGCTCTGACGAAATGAGATTGTGACTAAGCCAAGTTATGTTTGTCATGTGTTTATACTTCCTGAAGAAACTTCCCAGACTGCTTTGGCATAATCCAGTGCAGCTCAGTGTTTATCAGATGTCATGACACAAACAGTAGATGTGCTTCGAGTGTAGCTTTTGACCCAGATCTTACACCCTTTAATGCCTTTGCCAACTGCGAGATTGTGTTCTTAATGCTGTTACACACTCCTTAAATAAGATTGGAGATTGTGTTCCAGTCTTAACCTGGCTTTAAAATGCCCTCTCCCATTATTCTTTGCAGCACATGTGCATGGACTGCAAGAAAAACTACTGCAGCCGGTGCTCCACTCACCAGGACCTCCAGCCATGGCTGTGCCAAACGTGCCAGCGCTTCCGCGGCATCTTGTTCGAGCGAGCGGAGCTGATGAAGCTCAAGGTGAAGGATCTGAGGGAGTACCTCCACCTGCACGGGGTCCCGACACAGATGTGCCGTGAGAAGGAGGAGCTGGTCGAGCTGGTTCTTGGCCAACAGACACCTCCGTCAGACGCGCACATTCCAGCCCCAGTAGCCACACACTTAGACCAGCAGGAAGCGCCTTACACTCCAATCAACACCGTGACCAGCAGCACAACGGAACTGGACCCTCAGACTCAAACAACAGAAGATGGACAGGTACAGCCAAAATCAGTCCGTTCCAAACTGTCCGACATGCACTACCGCTCAAAAGTTTGGAATAACTACTTCTCTTTTTTTATGTTTTTTAAAGTAACTCTTATGTACAGGGCTGCATTTATTTGATCAAAAATACAGTAAAAACTGTAATTTTCTAAAATATTACAATTTAAAAGAACCGTTTTCTATTTGAATGTTTTTAAATGTAATGTATTCCTGTGAGTTTTCAGCATCATTACTCCAGTCTTCAGTCACATGATCCTTCAGAAATCATTCTAAGATGATGATTTGCTGCTCAATTATTAATAATGGTTCTCATTAATATCAATATTCATGTTTTTGCTGCTTAATATTTTTGTGGAAACTGATTCTTTGATGAACAGAAAGTTTAAAAAGAACAGCATTTATTTGAATCTTTTGCAACATCATAAATGTCTTTACTGTCTCTACTGATCAATTTTATTTGTCCTTGCTGAATAAAAGTATACATTTTTCTGTAATTTTTTTTTATGGTAGTGTGTCACAGATTCCACAAAAGTATTACGCCAGTGTGCAGTCCGTATGCGGTGCAGGAGCAGCGCGGTTGTGCTTTCACATATGCTGCGTTTGCAGTGCACAACTGATCCACGGTTGAAGCCTATACCACAAACACAGCATTTATTCATAATTTATTATTTCAAATCCAAAAGTTGTTACTGAACATGGCTAGTCATCATTGCAATTCTCTACAGCCTACACTCTTTAATAGATAGAAAAACGCACTACATTTAAACATTTTATTCAATTCATTACTTCATATTTATATAGCCTAGTAGCCTAATTTAGATTTAGATTTAGTGGCAAAACATTTAAACATAGGTTATAGCCTAAAATCACAAACATTTTAAATTTAAACAGGCTAGACAAAAACAGCCGACTCGTCTTTTAAAATATTTTTTTACAAGAAATCCTGCAGGTCATAAAGAAATAATTTTTTCCACCTCCAAGAAGGGACGAGTGCTATCCATTATGTCACCTTTTTTTACATAAATGCCAGGTACGGTGTTGTTTTCCTTGCTTTACCCCGCGGAAAAAAGCCATGTGTTGATGTTGAAACTGAGTAGACTTTAAATGATATGCATCTGTGGTGACATTTCTTGATTTTCATGTCAATACATTTTTATTTTAATGCGGACAATGCGCTGTCACTTTAATTCAGTGGGTCAAGCACATCAAAAATAGAAAAAATTCTAGAAAAATAGAAATGGAAACGATCGCCGCACTGCTGCAGATGCACCGCTCCTGGATCCACATGCTGGAAAAAGCTAAGCTGTAATCCGTTAACATGGGTACGGGAAAAAATATGCACTGCAAACGGAGTTTGTGTGAAACGGGCGTTAAGCAGCAAAACGGTTTTCAACATTAATGATAAAAAAAAAAATTCTTGAGCAGCAGATCATCATATTAGAATGATTTCTGAAGGATCATGTGACACTGAAGACTCTCAAATTCCGTTTTGACATCAGGAATAAATCATTTTAAAATGAAATACTATTTTACAATATCACTGTTTTTACTGAATCTTTGAATTTTTGATTCAAGTCAGCCTTGGTGAGCACAAAACAAATCTTACATTCAAACTTTTGACTGATAGTGTACTTCAGGAAGTCAAGCTGCAAAAGCTTTGCTTATATTTGTCTCTACACATTAGGAGAAATTATTTTAAAACTGAAAGGGAAAAAAAAGAAAGTGCTTCGCTAAAATGAATCCCATCTCACATTCCCTTGCATGTGCTTCACTTCTCGGTTTGCTTCACAATGAAGTGACTCAGTTTTGACATGGACTGTCTCTTAAGCACACTAGGGAGTGTGTGAAATATTTATTGTAACTTAAAGCGGATTAAATGGAGAGCACAGCTGTGTTAAACCGTGTTGGCTGCGACCTTTGACCCTTAGAGCTTGGCTGAGGCGACAGCTGAAAGCGAGATGGACGATGAGCTGCAGGTGGAGCAGGAGATGCAGGTACCTCCTGAAACTCCTTACCTCTCCACTTCTTCTTTCTCCCTCTGGGCCGTTAAATGGGGCAGAGGATAGGTGATGGGTGACCCGTCGCCCTTCAGAATACCTGGGAGTCTTTCTGTCATTCTTTTGCAATGAAAAGATTTGGCCTCTTGATGATTTATGCCGTCCTCCGTAGAGTCCGTTTAAAGAACGTCTTCTTCCATGTGGATGCCTTGTGCGTGGGAAAGGCTTGGCTACAGGCTGGGATGAATCACTGCTTCTTTAAAAGTCTGTTTTCAAGTCTACTCTTTTTCACGCCAATTCATCTTAAAGGGGTAGTTCATGCATAAATGAGGAGTCTGTCATTTACTCACCCTCGTGTTGTGACCTGTTAAACTCAAGATCCAGATTAGTCCGTTTCCGTGAACAAAGCATTCAGACCAGTTTTGTGAACCAGATCGATTTAACTCAAAAGAACCATTCGTTTCCTGGGCTTTTCAATCTGATATTAGGAAACTGCACACGGCAGCAGAGCCTCACGCTGGCATGCGAGCACTGTTGCTCCTTTCACATGTGATAGGGGGGTTTCTTAAAGACGCAGTAGCCAATAAAATGAGTTGAATGCAGTATGTGCCTTCACTTTTTTATATTGTGTGGTTTAATATTATCGTATTAGTGTGCCAGACAAATGTTAAAGTGTGTGATATAATGGTGCGTGCATGATCAAAAGATTTCAATTCAAGTTTCATTGTATATTATTAGGCATCCATGCTGAAGTTTGTTACTTTGGGTGCTTTCTCACTTGGTTCATTCACATCC
>NC_137114.1:15033661-15043661 GCF_949357685.1 Gobio gobio
ATTCGCCCTAATGTCATTCCAACCTCATATTTTCTGTTTTATGTACTATTAGTCTCCACAACAAAACACAAAGGACCATACTTCTCTTTCAGAGTTCACAAATTTGTATTCATACTTGCATGAAATTATAGAAAGGGTGCCTTAAGATGCCTCACACCAGGGGTCCTATCATCAGTGTTGGGGAAAGTTACTTTGAAAAGTAATGCATTACAATATTGCGTTACTCCCTTAAAAAGTAAATAATTGAGTTACTTAGTTACTTTTTAAGAAAAGTAATGCATTTCGTTACTTTTGCATTACTTTTTCTCACCTGGGCTGGGCTTGTTTTTGTTTGTTTTTTATAACAAAAAGTTCTATTTTTGTGCAACGGTAAAGATCTCTTCATACCAAAATTTAAATAATAAGCCCCAGGCTGAGGTAAAAATGCAAATTCACGCATGAACAGTAGAGGGCGCAGCTCTTTCTGGATAATGGTAGAATAGGATGCAGGAGAAAAAAGTTTTACCAATAAAAACAAAACGTCTAGTAATTTTCATCATCAAAGGTCAGCAGCAAGACATTGGTAAATTAAATATAAAGGTAGATTATGCATAAAAATAGTTGTTTTATTTAACATTTAATTATTGGAGGTTTGCATAATATTCAGATTTAGCATTTGACTGATTTTATCAATTTTGAGGAGTACTGAATCTTTATTGTGCAAGTGAGATAAATAAATGCTCACATTTAGTCTGGAACTACAATAACCCTCATGTTTACACACAACACCTCTCCACTTATTTTTCTCAACATGGGGGCAGGAGAGCTGTCAGTCAAATTAATGTGAAAAAGTAACTTGCGTTACTTTTTTGAAGAAGTAACTCAGATATTTTGTTGTAAATTTGAAAAGTAATGCGTTACTTTACTAGTTACTTGGAAAAAGTGATCTGATTACGTAACTCAAGTTACTTGTAATGCGTTACCCCCAACACTGCCTATCATACACCCGATGCAATGCGGCGTAAGTGTTTTTTGCTAGTTTCAGCCCGACACGTTATCATTTTCATATCCAGCTCCACGTTGTTTAAATAGCAAATGCACTCGGGCCCATCTGTTCACCTATGGGTGTGCTGGTCTGAAAACCAGGTGTGTTCAGACGCATTGTTGGTGCTATTTTGAGGAACTGAAATCGACTGCGGCATTTATTTTTTGTGTTATTTAAAGGGCGTGTTAGAAATATGCACCTATAGGCGGGCGTGTACACTCTGCTTGTTACACACACACACACACAAAAAAAATTTTTTATATTAAAAATAAAACGATTCCTCTCTGGAGAAGCGTTCAGTCTTTCCACTAGCAAATTCCTCCATGTGAATAGTGAATCCGCCATGGTGAAAGCACGACTGGCTTTTAAAGGGAATGGGAGGTGAGACTCTGATTGGTTTATTGCACGTTACGCCCAAAACACACCCATGACTCATTAAGAGACTAGGAACAACACTTTTGGGCGCGCAGAGAGTTTTTCCCGTTGTTAAACTAGCAAAAGTGGATTCGGACACGCCCTAAGTGCCCCTGCGTTAAAATAGGACCCCAGGTCTGACGTCGTCCATCAAATGTATTTATTGCATACATTGTGTCCATACATGGGACGGTTCAATGTTGTTGATATTTGTGCATTTTGTGACCAATCGCAGGACATTTCAATGTTGGGATTTGAGAGCTGTCAGAAGGGGAAATCCTATAATTTCAGAAGACTTGGAATATAGCACATACCATACATTTATCACAATAGTCCTCATGACTTGATATGTTCTTTTGTTGGCCGGATAAATCACCATCGACTTTTAATTATATGGAAATAGGCGGATTGGACATTCTTCAATACATCTCCTTTTGTTTTTTGGCTGAGCAAAGAAAATACAGGGTTGGAACCGCATTAGGGTAAATCAATAACATCAATACACATTCGAGAACTGCTCCTTTATTAAATAGAAAGCGCAATTGGTTTCAAATTTCATTTTTCTGAATGCAAGGCTTGCCAACTGTTAAATATGTCCAGGGTTGCCTTAAGGTCGACAGGAATCACTGTCCCACAGAGAAACTGCATTATAAAAAGTGGCTCTAGTGTATTGTTCAAAGCAACTTAAAACTTGATTTCCTTTCACTGTGAAGTAATGAGAAGAGTAAGGATCAGTAATGATGTCATGAGGTTGATATGTAAATATAAAGAGGGAACACTTTCATTTCCAACACAAATGTGTTTGAATGGTAATGGTGTGCAGCAGAATTACTTAATTTTCCTAATATTAACTAAGATGAGATGTATTTTAAAAACGTACTAAGCCACCAAAGTAGATTTTGTGTGTTTGGTCGTTGAAGAATTGTTTTTGTATTAAACTATATTTCCAACATTGTGTGTGTGGTTGTGTAGTTTTTCGAGTACAGTAGCATTGAGGCGAGGCGAGGCGTCTGAACCGGTTCCGCCGGTTTGTGTGCAGACGCGCCGCGAGCTCGTGCTTCTGCTATCGCCCGTACGCGGATCAGATTTGCACAGAACAAAGTATTCTCCCGAGGGTGGAGTAATGTTATTGAGTTACAGGTTATTGTTAGCTCTTTCCCTCAGACAATTGTCCGTCCCTCCTTAGGGTTCAGACGTAACGAAGCAAACGAGTTGCGTAATAAGGCGAATAAACATTTCGCGTAGAAGTATGACGGCGATATTTGACAATAACATGGCGGGTTGGTTCAACATCTGACGATTCGGCTATTAAGTTTCGTTTTAGTCTTTCAATGAAAACCGTTTCAAAATAATTATTTAATTTAAAGTGTATTTATTTAATTTCTTTTGAAGCGAACACTGGAATAATACGAACAGCAAAGAATTTCAAATATCATATATTAAGTGTGTCATAAGGGTTTACCGGAGCTCAATGTTGCATAATGAATGTAGCTGCAGAATATTGCATTATTTTTTGTGAATACCTTAAAAAAAACATATTTTACAAGCATCTTGTCAGTTTTGGTTGCTTATGTAGACACGTTTTCTCAATGGTAACTTAACTCTTCCACTATATTTTAATCTTTAGAAGTTGTTAAATTAGTGCAATATTACTTTACATTAAATAATCCAAAGACATTTTGAGAAACCACATATGAGACGCACTGGTCAGGGTCTATAGGAGCACAGTTGGGGTTATTTTTATTATTAGCCATCACAGATTGTTGTTGTGACTATATAAGTTTTATTTGAAACTTAATGTACAGTAGTATAGTATAATGGCACCAGACCGAGCTGGTTTTGAATGAGAGATTGTATAAGCTTGCATAGGCACACAGTGACCCCTTGTGGATAAGAACTGTGTTTTGAGTAAGTAGACATGTAAAATAAATTAGCTCTGACAAAAAATGAGCACTAATTTTGCCCTTTGCTCCTGTTTCTCTCTTTTCATCTCCAGCACATTGATATATCTATCTCTTATTTTGTTTCAGAATGGAGGTGCTTATAAATATCTATAATAATAGCATTCCTCCTGTTTATGAGATACAGGAACAGTTGATTAAATGTGTGTAATTAGATGTGTAACCCCATTCTTTAGAATTAAAAACAAGAACGGACAGATTTTAAACGCAACGAGTCAGAGGAAGAGATTGCTTTCATTGTGGCAGCAATAGCCTGCGAAAAAAGTAATTTATTAAATGTGCTATTAGTATACTTCTTTTAAACTAAAAAAATAAGAAAGTATTTCAGTCTATGTATGTACTTCTCAGAGAAATAGGCTACTTAAAATTGCACTTAAGTACTTGAGTTATACTGCCAGACTAGTAGGCTCATTTGGACTATACATACTTGTCAATCTTTTGATCGAGATATACTTTAAAAGTATAATAATTAGCTACCTGTTCTGAGTACTCATGGCTTGTAGTTGTGTTTACTCTTTTGATTGATAGGCCTACTTTTTTCACAGTTTTACATACTGTCTTGTCAACTTACATTGTTTGAAAATAGTGATTTATAAAGAAAAAAGATACGTTCCTAATTCTGAGTATCTGGATTTTTGTGTAGGCTACTTCACCTACAGTGTAGGAAATGTTCTTTCAGATCTGAATTTTCCTATCTATGTTTTCACTGTTATGCGGTAGGGGGCGCTATGACACATCCTCTAGTACAGAATCTCCGGATCAAAGCACAGGGGAAGAAGCAGCAGCAGTAATATAAAACAACACGACCATAAAACAGCATATAATTCAAAACTGCCTAATGCTGAATGCAATGTTGAACCCATGAAGAGGAAACGGCTGTGAAACTTTGGGGGTGTTGACGGACTCGATCTACCCCATTTTGGTCATCATTCTGAATCCGATCCGATCAAAGTCTTTGACTAAAATGATATTTATTCAGCTTTTTAAATGTATTTTTGTTGATAAAAAAAGAGTGCATGAAGCTGCTTAACACGTAACTCGTAAATATAGGAACATAGTAACTCAAAAGTGTGGAAATAATATATATTAGTAAACTATATAAGAATGATGTTCACTTAAAGAAAACTAGTTATAAAACTGCTGACCTAGTAGTTTACTGAGAGTACACTTCAAAGTGTACTTTCACAACCTAAAAAAATTTACTACAAGTATAGTGGCTAAACTACTAGTAAACTTATAAGTTCACTTGTTGTACAGATGCAGTACAAATGAGAAGCGTAGTTGTGCACAGGCCACAGGTACACGTATAGTACACTTAAGCGTATACTTTTATATACTAAAGTGTGAATTTAGTCCCAAGCAGTATTAAAATGGTACACTTACAAGTTTACTACTGGTACACATTGATATTAGTATACTTGAACTTTACTTAAGTATCCTTCAGAAAATGACCTTGAAATATACTTCTTTTTCGTAATGGATAGCTTGCGATGGAATAAGAAAAGAAAAAGAGTTTGGTTGAAGAGCAGCATGATCTTTCTGTTCTTCAGAAACGACTCAAGGTGAGTGACCGCAGAAGATATGTGAAAAGTATACAATCAAACAGTCATTTCTGCCCCGGTAGGTAGTTCAATTTCCCTATCGCCTTAATGCCACGAGCTAGGGATGTTAGGGAAAGTTACTTTTAAAACTAATGCATTACAATATTGCATTACTCCCTAAAAAGTAACTAATTGCATTGACAGATTTAATAATATCTGTAATACATTTTAATTTTACAACTTATAAGCGTTAAAAAAAAAGTTTGCATTATACGTTAAAACTAGTGTAGGAAATAGCAAATGTAAATTATAGTATTCAATTTGAATTATCATTTTGCTCCAAATGTTGCACACATGTATGGAAAATGTACATTTAAATACTGAAATGTGTTGCCATTTTGCATATTGAATTGAAAATTGCTACCCATAAGCTTCCATAGGTGTGTGTGTGTGTGTGTGTGTGTGTGTGTGTGTGTGTGTGTGTGTGTGTGTGTGTGTGTGTGTGTGTGTGTGTGTGTGTGTGTGTGTGTGTGTGTGTGTGTGTGTGTGTGTGTGTGTGTGTGTGTGTGTGTGTGTGTGTGTGTGTGTGTGTGTGTGTGTGTGTGTGTGTGTGTGTGTGTGTGTGTGTGTGTGTGTGTGTGTGTGTGTGTGTGTGTGTGTGTGTGTGTGTGTGTGTGGGAGATGTGGTGCGGGATGTGGTGCGGAGCTGGTATGCGCGTTTACCCTCCATCGTACAGAACGCAGAGCAGCCGATGACCAATGCAGAGGAGTGTGCTGAAGCCTGCAGAGAGGGTGAGACACACACACACACACTCATAAACTCCTCGGTTTGGGCAAATGTATGGACATAAACTGATACTTTCAGAAGTTTTAATAATTGTCAATCCTTAAGAATTATGAATATTTAAAAATAATTTTTTAAAATGCACAATGACATTTAGGCTTATTCTCCTCCTAAATGTGAATATATATATATATATATATATATATATATATATATATATATATATATATATATATATATATATATATATATATATATATATATATATATATATGAGGAAAATAAGTATTTGAACACCCTGCTATTTTTGCAAGTTCTCCCACTTAGAAATCATGGAGGGGTCTGAAATTGTCATCGTAGGTGCAGGTCCATTATGAGAGACATAATCTAAAAAAAATATCCAGAAATCACAATGTATGATTTTTAACTATTTATTTGTATGATACAGCTGCAAATAAGTATTTGAACACCTGTCTATCAGCTAGAATTCTGACCCTCAAAGACCTGTTAGTCTGCCTTTAAAATGTCCACCTCCACTCCATTTATTATCCTAAATTAGATGCACCTGTTTGAGGTCGTTAGCTGCATAAAGACACCTGTCCACCCCATACAATCAGTAAGAATCCAACTACTAACATGGCCAAGACCAAAGAGCTGTCCAAAGACACAAAATTGTACACCTCCACAAGGCTAGAAAGGGCTGCGGGGAAATTGCCAAGCCGCTTGGTGAAAAAAGGTCCACTGTTGGAGCAATCATTAGAAAATGGAAGAAGCCAAACATGACTGTCAATCTCCCTCGGACTGGGGCTCCATGCAAGATCTCACCTCGTGGGGTCTCACTGATCCTAAGAAAGGTGAGAAATCAGCCCAGAGCTACACGGGAGGAGCTGGTCAATGACCTGAAAAGAGCTGGGACCACCGTTTCCAAGGTTACTGTTGGTAATACACTAAGACGTCATGGTTTGAAATCATGCATGGCACGGAAGGTTCCCCTGCTTAAACCAGCACATGTCCAGGCCCGTCTTAAGTTTGCCAATGACCATTTGGATGATCCAGAGGAGTCATGGGAGAAAGTCATGTGGTCAGATGAGACCAAAATAGAACTTTTTGGTCATAATTCCACTAAACGTGTTTGGAGGAAGAAGAATGATGAGTACCATCGCACTGCAGTAAACTCGCGCACCACCGCTTACAATGCCGGTCTCCAAACGGGGGATATGAGGGAGTACAAAGCTTCATGTTACGACCTCCGGCGCGCCGTTAAAGCCGCAAAACTCCGCTATAAAGACCGAGTGGAATCTCATTTCCAACTCAACGACTCCCGGCGGATGTGGCAGGGACTGAGAACCATCTGTGCTTTTGGAACTAAATCCTCTGCAGAGGTGAGAGCTGATCCGTTGCTGGTGAACGAGTTAAACTCTTTCTACGCTCGCTTTGATGGTAATCGCGGCAGCGCGACTCCGGCGAGTGACGCGTCAGAGAGAGTCCCTCAGAGCAGCAACGGTCACGTGATCTCTGTCTCGGAGGACGAGGTTCGGAGGGCACTCAAACGTGTGGATGTCAGGAAAGCTGCTGGGCCGGATGGTATTTCAGGTCGTGTTCTGCGGTCCTGTGCTGATCAGCTCGCAGGGCTCTTTACATCCATATTCAACGAGTCCCTTGCTACATCTGTTGTCCCCACCTCCTTCAAACGATCCTCCATCATCCCTGTACCTAAGATCAGTAAACCCTCTTGCCTAAATGACTATCGTCCAGTGGCTCTCACATCTTTAGTCATGAAGGTCTTTGAGAGACTCATTAAAAACAACATTTGCTCCTCCATTCCTGACACTTTGGACCCTCTTCAGTTTGCCTATCGTCCCAATAGATCGACTGAAGATGCCATTTCTCACGTCCTTCACTCCTGCCTCACTCACATCGACAGCAAAAGTGGGAACTATGTCAGGCTGCTATTTATTGACTATAGCTCAGCCTTTAACACCATAGTTCCCATTAAGCTAACACACAAACTCCTGGATCTAGGCCTGAATTCTTCTCTCTGCCTCTGGATTGAAGATTTCCTCACTGGCAGACCCCAGGCGGTGAGAGTAGGCCAGTTCACCTCCACCTCCATCACCCTGAGTGTTGGAGCTCCACAGGGCTGTGTGCTGAGTCCCCTGCTCTACTCTCTCTACACCCATGACTGTTTGTCCACACACAGCTCCACCTCGATCATCAAGTTTGCTGATGATACTGTTGTCCTAGGTCTCATCTCCAACAACAATGAGACGGCATACTTGGACGAAGTGGAGCAACTGACATCATGGTGCCAGGACAACTGTCTCTCTCTGAATGTTAACAAGACCAAAGAACTGATTGTGGACTTCAGGAAGAGACAGCATCGGTCATACTCCCCTCTCATGATCAGCGGGACACCGGTAGAGAGAGTGAGCAGCTTCAAATACCTGGGAGTGAACATCTCCGAGGATCTGACCTGGACTACACACATCCAGACACAGGTGAAAAAAGCCAGGCAAAGACTGTACCACCTGCGCCAGCTGAGGAAATTCAGGGTTTCACCAGCCATCCTGAAAACTTTCTATCGAGGGGCGATAGAAAGTGTCCTGACTCAGTGCATCACAGCGTGGTACGGGAACAGCACCAGTCACGACTGCAAAGCCCTGCAAAGAGTGGTGCGCTTATCCGAGCGCATCTCAGGCTCAGCTCTCCCGTCTCTGCAGGACATCTACACCAAACGCTGCAGAGGTAGAGCTACTAAAATCATCAGAGACATTAATCACCCTGCAAACTCTCACTTCACCCTGCTGCCATCTGGTAAACGCTTCCGTAGCCTGATGGCAAAGACTGAAAGACTCAGGAGGAGTTTCTTCCCCCAGGCCATCAGACTCCTGAACTCAGTCACGTGACTCACTTCACCCCCGCACACACATAAACATACAGTCTTTTAACATTAACATCCACATACTGCAATTGCACTGCACTTTACGTCCCTATTGTTACTGCGTAACAACCTGTAATAAACCTTGCACATTATACTTCTTTATATATACATATTATATATTTTATGTTAACCACTTATTTTTAAGTCTACAGTTTATCTCACTTATCATATCCACATATTTTTTTATATTTTTATTTTTATCTTATTTCCTATTTTTATCTTTTACTTGATTTATTTATAATTCTACTTATGTTAATACTTTTTATTCTAATTTTATTCTATTTCTATTTAATTTCTTGTAACTGTTATTTGCACTGTCCATGGAGCGGACCTGTTTACATTTCACTGCCAGTTGTATATTGTGTATATAACTGTGTATGTGACAAATAAAACTCTTGAATCTTGAATCATCCCAAGAACACCATCCCTACTGTGAAGCATGGGGGTGGTAGCATCATGCTTTGGGGGTGTTTTTCTGCACATGGGACAGGGCGACTGCACTGTATTAAGGAGAGGATGACCGGGGCCATGTATTGCGAGATTATGGGGAACAACCTCCTTCCCTCAGTTAGAGCATTGAAGATGGGTCGAGGCTGGGTCTTCCAACATGACAATGACCCGAAGCACACAGCCATGATAACCAAGGAGTGGCTCTGGAAGAAGCATATCAAGGTTCTGGCATGGCCTAGCCAGTCTCCAGACCTAAACCCAATAGAGAATCTTTGGAGGGAGCTCAAACTCCGTGTTCCTCAGCGACAGGCCAGAAACCTGACTGATCTAGAGAAGATCTGTGTGGAGGAGTGGGCCAAAATCCCTCCTGCAGTGCAAGATCGACCGATATGGATTTTTTTAGTGCCGATGCCGATTTTTTTTCATCAGCCTTAGCCGATGACCGATACGGGCTGCCAATTTTCTTGAGCCGATATTTGGAGCCGATACTACTTTTGCTCCCTCAATTTACATCATAAATATGACACAATAATCATGATAACAATTTTACAAGTCTGAATTAAAAAAAAGGAACATTTATTGAACAAAAAAAAACAATATTTAACAAATAGTAAAAACAGGTGAGGTAGAACAAGAAAAAAAAAGAGTTCAGTGGTGAAAATAAATATTTATGCATAAATAAAATAATTACACTATTGCACACAGTAGCAACAAGCAAGTAGCATAATAAAGTGCACACTGACTGTACTATACTTAATTTTAAAACCATTTACAACCTAGTCATTTAATGCTTAGGTGCACTTAACTTAATCTCTTGTAGAGCAACACCAGCGGTAATTCAGGAAAAAATCATGTGGGGGATAAAATGTGTTTTTCTGCAAAAAT